>NC_041400.2:40637698-40937698 GCF_900747795.2 Erpetoichthys calabaricus | reverse complement strand
CTGAATCCAATGCACTTGTCTGCTACCTGCATTATAATTTAATTATTAAGTAAGATAAACATTAACTAGCCGTTGTAATTAAAAGCCATGCAATTTGCAGCCCCGCACTTAATATAACTGAGTGCTTCTGAGCTCAGCCATACTGGCTTGTGAGATTATGGACACCGTCTTGTAAACAGTAGTAAAGTGACAGTAAAGCTAATTTGTCAGATGTTGTTAGAAAAATTGAGATAAAGGAAAAAAATAATTTATAGAAGAAACTAGCATTCAGAAGAGGAAAAGAAGTGATCTAGCAACCTATTATAAAAAGTCTTCATTTTTCTGTTAGTTTGATCCTGGGTAGAAAAAAAAATACTTTTTTTGGTCATTTTTATTTAGCCAATATATTTTGTTCTCAGTGTAGTCCTTTTAAATGCTTCACCATATTTAGTCTCTAGAAGGCCATCTGTGTCTTAGTGAACGACAGCTGTCCAGTCCTTTGAGCCAGCTGAGTAACCCCCCAGTGGCCATTTTGTCTTTGTGTTGTTGCTCACCCATTGTGAAAGGAGCAATTTCAAGTTTCTGACCCACTAGCCAAGACCCCAGACGGCTGTGCCTCTGTTTGTCTGTAGAGCTGTCAGCCTTCCGCTTAAGTGCCAGCTTCCTGATTTTATCTTTTCTCTGTCTGGTTGGAGTATTTGTCTGACTTCTAACTAATCATGCTTTTGGTATGGCCAGAAGACCTGTTCAGAAAGCCTGCACAAAAGCCATTTTGAATTCCAGATTCTGACCTTGGCATGTCCAAAGATTTAGAGACTGTGTTTGTCAATCACGGTTTGCAACACCTGATTTTGGCTTTGTTCACTGCTTGCCCTGGATTCTGAATTCTGGTCTGTGTCTTTGCAAATAATTAAAAGTGTGCCCACCAGAAGGATTTACTGGTTGTGGCTGTTTGCTTGTTACACAATCATGAATTTGCCTAGCATTACCTAATACATACGATTCACAAATAACTTTGGTAATCTAGCAGGCATAAAAATGCCCAACAGAGCCTAATTTGTCCATTACAATGTCAATGGGGATCAGTGTTTTCTCCAGTAGTATCAAGACATTAAGTTGTCTGATGTACAATATCTTATTCCATATTTCATCTCAGTTGTGAGCAGATCTGATCTGCTGTCCACAGATGTTGATTCAAATGACATCTCTGTTATTCATCCCACCTTCTTTTCTACTTTTCCTTTTTCATATTATTACTGTCAGATCTAATGGTGTTTTAATACACATAAGTTGCTACACTTCAGCTTCTTACATTTACTTCTTCTTATTATTTTAATTACAGTTTTCTCAGATTGTTACATATACTGATTGAATATAAAAAGGTTTTGTAATACTTGACACTGTCTTTTTTAACTCATTGTAAGTAATGAAAAATGAATCAGACTTATTTTATAAAGCACTAAATTTCTTTGATCACCATGACAACATATACATGTTGCGTCACATTTGTGTGCTATGTATATATAGTAACTTTTGCAAAAAACAAATTGTACTATACAGTAAAATGGCTTCTTTCCATATTTCTTTATACTTTCCTTTATATACTATATTTTTTGAGTTACCCAGCAAACAAGACTGAGTCCATATTCATCAATCAGGGTCTAAAATTTAAATTCTGATCATAAAAAGCACATGTTGACAAGAACAACTGAGAAGCCTGTCCTCATCACGTGTTCTTGTCACTGATGATAAGGGCTGATTATTAAAAACAGATATTGTAATAAAAATATCTAAAGAGAATGCTAGGTGAATTGCAGGGTACTTCTGCTGCTTTCAAGTCTTTTGGTCTGAGGTTTGATAATAGTCTGTCATACTTTCTTGTTATAAGGTACATGCATTTGTGTAATTCACTTTAATTTTTATGTACAATCTAAATGTATACCAGAAAGTGAATTCATGATGAAAAACCCAGCGTTATTTTGATTAAGTTCTACAAGTTTCATCTAACCACATCATTTTTATCCATCTCCCACATTTTGCTGCCAGGCAACAGTGCGTATGCTTCTTTCATGGCTTTATTTAATTAGCCATATTAAACGTTCAGTTACTTGGATGTAATGATTTTTTGTGGTAAAGTTACCAGCATGCAGTGTCTTGTGTTCACTTGTGTTATTGTGATATTACTTGAGGTTTACACTGTTAAACATTAATGTTGTCAGAAATTTCCCATCTACTGATCTTTGCTCTGTTACAACTATACTGCAATTATCTCCTTTTTTGTCTCTTTCTGTTAAAATTAAAAAGAAAAAAACTGCAACTGATGGCATTTGTAGCTCCATTGTCCCACCACCAAAGAAATGGTTTGATAACTTTCAGACAGATGGGTTGGCATTACTGGTGACCTAAATTAGAACACTGTCTATGTGACCATTTACTCCTGTAAAATTGACTAGCGATTGCATGCATATAATCAAGTGATTTATAATCAACAATTTAGTGAAGTATAAGTATTCTGCAATCCCAAATGCATCGAGGATGGCTGTAAAGATGAATGGTAAAACAAATACAAGTAAGCAGAAGTGGGGAAGCAGTCTCTCATTCTGTTTCCTTAGATTACACTCTTTAGCCACTGTAGCAAAATTTATAATCTCTTGGTTTGCTTGATAAAAACATTACTTTTTACACCATAAGTAACAATTCAACCATTCCCTTAATTTAATGATTTAACTTAATCCAATTTTACCTTCTTGGGGAGCCAGACACTATGGCTATGTCCACATTGCCACATTTTAATTGAAAAATACAGATATTAGTCTCCATTTCTGCCTTTCATCCCCATTACCTCGATGTTTTTTACCCTGAAAAACAGATTTTTGAAAACGTTTTCCAGATCCACATACTTCTGATAACAGAAGATTGGCATTGTGAGGTGGACAGGAGAAAACATAGACTTTTAAAATTGTAGGTTCTAATGTCACTTTGATTTGTTTGTGCTTATTGTGCATAACCATTCCCTAATTGTATCCTGCTCATTACAACGCCCCATTCCCTGATTGGTCATACTTCACAGAAGAGAACCACAGTCCAACAAAGCAGACACTGATGAATTGCTTTCCATGGTGCTTCTTGTGTTGCTTACTTGTATGAATCATTTTGTACAGTTTGAATGCTGCATACCTCTACAAAAGGCAAATAATTCACCAGTTGCTACAGTTTTCAGATTACAGTAATTCCTGCGGCCAGCAGGGGTACCACCGTTTAAGGATATTTTCTGAAAATGCATACGTGCCTAGTGTAGGCCAATGTCTATGTCAGATAAGTTTTGGTCATTTTAATGTGGGCTGTGATACTATTGGAAATGATGTGAAAATGCTAATGTGAACAAAGTCATGTTTGTTTTAAAAAACTGCTTTTAGTAGTGTGGCTGTAGCTTATCCTGACAGTGTCAGGTGCAAAACACAAATCAATCCTGGATGAAATGTCAATTGGCCCTTTTCACACATACCATATTTTTTATTCCAAGTGGTGTAGTTGACAGGTAAACTCTGTTGCAGTGATCCAGGACAATGGCAACATCATGAAACAAGAGCCTCTGTAGTGTCCCTCTGTGTTCAAAATAAAAAACCTCACTAAATTTTCATAGCTTCCCGACTGATGAAGCACAGAGAAGAAAATGAATCCAAGTCATCAAAAGAGAAGAAGGGCAGTATTTTGTTATATTATCTTGCAGCACATACTGAATTTTTGCAGCTGGCACTTCAAATGTAATGAGTACATAATGTTTACATTGTGAACAAAATGAAGAAGTAACAATTATAAAGGTTTAGGCAGTCCACCCCATATAATGTAGCACCATCAATATTATGCAACAAGTGATCATAAATGACTGAGTCACCATTGTCTATGGAAGAGGATTCACGTTACGGTTACATAGGAAGGAGACAGGAAGAGGTGGGATCATGGGCAGAAATGAGGTCTTGCAGTAAGGCGGATTGTAGTAGTGGGCGTAGGTGAAGCCTTAGGTGGGTTTTCCTTCTGATGGTCTGCAGAAGAGGGAGAGAAGGCATTAGTACTGATTATAAACCCAAGTCTTTGTGTTTTACTCAAAGTTAAGCCCTTAGACTGCCTCCCATGCGCATGTGTTTGACAACATACTGACTTAAAAAGCCTGGGCCCAGCATCAATCATAACTGGGACATATATGGTATTCTTCTGAAATAGGAATCAAGTTTTGAAGGGGAAAATGCTGGAAAACAACACAACAAGTTCTCTCTTAATGGAAGACGACCATTGAACAGCACCTACTCCTGGTGAGTATACACAACCAAAAATAACTGATGTGATTAAATTCATTTTTTCTGACTGACCAAATAGTTTAAAACTATACTTCTATCTATTGCTGTTTTTCATGCATTTCTTGGCAACTTAATCACAAATATACAACAAACATGAAAAACATTTGAAGCAATACAAAGATAAATTGCAGACAGGTAAATAATATGGTTAATTTTCATGATTTTAGCTAATTCATCTTGTTTATTCTATATTACAACTAGCCATCCCCCGCGGCTTCGCCCACATATTAGTAAAATAGGACAGTGAGGAGGGCCCCGCCCAGCTCTCTACTCCTGATGTCACTCTTCCCCCTCCCCTCGGCCCGCAGGCTCTGTGTCAGATTAGCGGAAATATATCGCTCCTGCAAGCGATCTAAATCCATTAAATAGTTCTCTTGTTTGCTAACTAAGCAAAGTTAAGGTTACGCCCAAGGTGGACGCGTGAGTGAGAAGGGCAACGCCCCCCTCCCCGCCCCCCGATGAGCCTCTCTCGAATTCGCGCTAATAAATCGGTACCACAAGCGAACTATGATTCATAGCGGGATGAGAAAGTCGCAAAATCAACGGAATGTTCAAGAAAATTATAGAAAAAAACCTGATCTAAATCCGTTGAGTAGTTCTCTCATGAAAAGCGGACAGACATACAAACAGGTCAAAAAAACTATAAGAAATTTCGCGCTTGGACCACAAAATTTTTAAAATCGTTTCTTAGAGAGCACCTATGGGCCAAGGGTAACCTACATTCCAAATTTCAAGTCCCAAGTCCTCATGGTTTGGGAGATTTTTTGATATGTGAGTCAGTGGTATTTGGCTTTTATATATATAGATATACTGATGTTTGTCGAAACAAAGCAAGCTAACGTCAAGTATAAAAAACGTGTTTGCTAAAATTGTTAGCAGGTTGCCATAACCAAGTTAACAAACATATGTTATTAATTATAAAGGAACTCATTCATGAAAAATATATAACCTTTGTACACTTCTGATGCTTTTGTTGTATAGAGCTTTTCAACAATGTTTTTTCATCACTAAAATTGATTTTTGTAGTAAAAAGAGAGAACTGGCGTAACCACATCCTGTTGTTTGTTAACAGGAAGAAGATTTGCCCACCAATGTGTCACTTGTGAATTTTGTTAAAAGGGCTAATGCAGGATAGCACACACTCATTAACACACGCTTAATATCCCAAGGGGACCATACCAAGAGTCTCCAATTAACATGACATGCAAGTGTTTTCGATTGTGGGAGATAAAATAGAGTACCAAGAGAAATCACCCATGTAGACACTGGACGAATCTGCAAACTGCACTCACAAAGTGACTGGGGCAGGATTCAGAACCAAACTCTTCATACTATGAGGCAGCAATGGAATCTATAATCTGTTGCAGTGCCACCATGACACTTTTTAATATTTTAAGAAAAGTTATTTAGCAAAGCTTCCATTCAAGGGTAAATCTGATATTGACAAAATTTAAGAATTGCTCTCAAAATATACTTTACTGTATACTTTAACTAAAATATTAATGTCTTCTTCTTGTCCTTCATCCTCTTCATCTTTTCGCACTTCCTTGTGGGATTGATGTGCTTCATCGGTCTTCTCCAAACAGCTCAGTCATGCACTCCCTCACCAGTCAAGCCCTTTTCCTTCAGATCTTCTTTTACTTCAACTTTCCACCTCAGCTTTGACCTCTCTCACTTTCTCTTCTCCTGTACTTCCACTCCCATCGCTCTTTTGTCCATATATTCATTGTTTCTCCTCATCACATGTCCAAACCACTTCAACCTACTTTCCTGTGGTTTCTTAGATATCTCTCCCACTTTTGTTGTGCATCTGACTGTCTCATTTCTTATTCTGTTCCCTTTCTGTGACTCCACACATCCATCTCAATATTCTCATTTCTGTGACATCTAACTTCTTCTCCTGCCCTCCCTTTACTGCCCATGTCTCAGCTCCATACATCATTACTAGTCTTACCAATGTTTTAAAAATCTTAACTTTAACTTTCACCTTAATTCTTTAATTACACAAGACTCTTGGTATCTTCTTCCAATCGTTCCATCCACTCTATACTCTGTGGGTTATATAGCCACCAGGAGGGCAAACCAGCCCAACCTGGGGCCAGTCCCAAGTTCAGATAAATATAGAGGTTTGGTGTCAGGAAGGGCATCCATCTGTAAACCTTTACACAAAACCTTTATGATGGAATCAATAGAATCAGCTTTGAAAATGAAAGAATAATATGTATAATTGAATATTACTGAATTAAATATGTTTTCAGCACCCTTAATGATTTAGAACAGACATTTAAATGTTCATTGTTTCTCTATCTCTCCCTCTATGCTTTATGGAGCTAGGTTTATTCTATGTTGTTTACTGTTATTTTAATTAACACCAGTATATTACTTTTTATATAAAACATTATGAGTTTATTCTTGTTTTCTGCTCCACTCCAAACGCTGGCCAAATATTTTTTTACTTGTCTGTGAAAAATTTCCAAATATACTTGTGAAATCCTGCCATCTATTTGCAAGTAAACTAATACTCTCTTTGTTTCCTTTTTATTTTATTTTTTTATTTTATTTCACATAAAGCACTCTTTGAATCTACATAGAGTATCCATTTTCAATGAAAAATGAGTTAGGGAAAGGGAAGATATCAGGGTTAATTAGGACAGCAACAGACAGCTCGGAATAAGCCAGTTCCATAAAGTACTGAGAGAGACAGTGGGAATTTAAATACCAGAGGCTAAACCATTAATAATGTTGACAGCATGTGTAATTGAGGAGTGAATAAATCCAAATTTGTCAGGCTGAATGTATTTATAAATTAGTGAATATAATTGCCACTTTAACAAGTAATTTACCCTTCCCGTTGGAAACTAATGTTTCTAAAGTGTCTGGTTTTTATCAAGCAGTTTTAACAGTGTGTTTATCCTGATGTCAAATTACATAATCTTAAAAAAAGCCAAACATGTACAGAATGTTTATAAATAATATTGTAATTGTAATTATATAATGGGATATTTATGTGATACTAATTAGTTCTAGCTATAGTAAATTTCTGATGCACTGGCATCACTCGACCTCCTACCTACTCATTTTCTGAACCTGATGTTAGGACCCTGAGGGCAAAATCATGTCTGGCATCCTCTTGATTTATTTTCTAATTTTTGGAAATGTTAGTGTTCTTATTTTAATTATTTGTTATGGTTATTTTTGTGACATCCGTGCTTTGCCATTTTGTTTGCTATGTTTTCCTAAAGGTCATTTTAGAAATTGGTTTCATGAGGACAGCCATATTGTTTTTGGAAATTTGTAATCTGTGACATCATCTCTTGTCACCTATAAAAGATGACAACGTACAAAGTTGTCTAGCTGAATAATTGGACTAAAATCCTAAAAATAAAGATAATACTACTGTGATTGAGTGAAATAATTACCAGCCAGTTTTACAGTTTTGCTGACTTCAATCTTGGTTTTTATTTTAATGTTGATGTTTGGTTTAATGTGTTTAGACTACAGCCTACCTAATAATTATTCCCTTGCTTCACTCATCTGAAAGTGACGTCCTTACTTTCAGCCAAAGGTTATTTCAAAACACTTGTTTTCAGTGGCATTTTTGGTGAGACTACATGGACTTGGAAGAGAGACGCCGTAAAGGTGTCTGTACTGCTAGCAGAGGCAGAGCCGTTCCAAGAAGCTAGACATAAAAGGGAACTCTGCAGAGAGCAAGTGTGTGCATGTGGGTGTGACAGGCTGCATCACAGACTTTTGGTTACAGTTTTAATAGTTATTTATAGCCTGCATACCAATGTAAATAGCTATTGGTATGAATGTACTTACCTAGGGTTGTTGAAGTACTACTCCAATTAAGTTCTGCCTAGTTGTGGTACAAGGATGTGCACTAGCTTGTTTTTCTCTCAAGGACAAGTGTGCCAAAGCCAGTGGTATGAATGTGCAGAAGGTGGACATGACAGAGAAAAATTCATTGGAACCACATGGACAAAGCCACGTGTTCTACCACACTTGACAAGACAGAATTTTTGTTTTTACATGGATAAAGAACAGAAGATGGAAGAGGCAAAAATCACAATAGTTTTTGTGATCACAATCAAAATAACAAAACAGAACAAAACTACAACGTCAACATATGTGCCCCTAAGCCATAATGCTAACCCAAACTCATAATCAGTTAGTACAAGCGCACTAGTTCCAGAAATGTTTTTTAAGTATCCACACTCATGGACAACCTAGAAATGCATGACGCTGACCTTTACAGAGATGATGTTACATGTTGCAGACTACTGATTGTCACATGGTAGCAGCCACGTTAGCAATCACAAATAAATTCTTCCAAGATAGTAGTTCCTCTGCAAAAACAAAATGGTGGTGCACTGAAATAAAAAAAGATTTGAAAAATTTTAACTATGCCAAAAATTATTTTAGAAGTAACAAATAAGCATAGAATTGGAAGCTACATATTACCAAACACCTGGTTACATAACAAGAATGTGGAAAAGACCAGAACTAAACATTAAATAACACAAAAACTCAGCACAGAATAACATCAGGGTAGACTGGAGCGGCAGCAGCATTACTGGTGGGTGGCCGAGGAAGGAGACAACCTCCAGTAAACCTTGAGTGAAAGAGAGATGCTACGTTTCACAATGTATAAGGCTACATACACCAGTGACTAAAATGTTAGTGGAATAATACCATAAAGAATAACACCAAATTAATATCTATCAACATCTTATGTTATCATACAGTACAATATTAAAAATGATCTCAAAAGCAATATCAAACTCTCTGCACTGAAAGCAGAAATTCAAATGATTCAAATTTTCGGTTTTTGTTTGATGGGCAATGTGCTAAATCATACTGCATATCAATATTCAATGTGATTCATAATAATGATGACTGCTCCAAAATAGTGACATGTGTAAATTTACACACCCTTTAAATTACATCACAGAATAATCGCTTAAAAGGGCTTTCACCTTCAAGTCCCAATGTAGAGCTGAAAAATTCAGGCTGCACATGCACACATGAGCACAAGTATGGCTAAAACACTACACAGCCAAGGGGCTTTTCCTAGCGTCCCCGAAATGTATAAGCAAGGGCATACTGAACATTTAATATAATCCTAAAGAAATGTTTTTCTAGACAAAAAACTGCTTTAAGCCTATCATAGAAAATTGTAAAAAACTGATTATGATGACTATGTTTGTTATAAACATTTTAACAATATGTTACATTACTGAGGTGAGTTTACTACGTATTTATTTTGTGCACAACAGCATCACATGATAGGTGTTGGGGTACAGTGCCCCACCTGCTATCAATGGAGAGAAGCCACTACTTGTTTTGTACTATATAAGTTTGTGGGAAGTTGGAGCCTATTCTAGGAGCAAGAACAACAAGGAAGGCACAAATCCCGGACAAGACACCAGTTGTTCACACTGAAAACTCACCTCACCCACTCACAGAAAACACTCAAGCTAAGAACTAAACTGGTATCCAAATTCTGCACCCCATGCCAACTCAGTTAATATTTACATATAAAATTAGAACTAAAATCATACATTATGTTTATTTAATTGTAGAGCAGAATATATACTGTAAAAAATAAACTCATATGAATACAGGCCAGCACACAGGTGTTCAGGCATTTTCACAAGGCATGCTCTCGTGTGCCAGCCATTGCTTAGTCAATAAATAGAATATTTTTTTATTGTATAAAGAGAAATGCTAGGTTTAAAAACATGGAGGTCTAGTTCAAGGTGCAGGCAAAAAACACAAAACAGAGGCAGAATACAAAATATGAATGCAGAAATCCAGTACCAATTATATCAGATATACGAGAAAGAGGCATAAAGACACAATAGTCAAGCGAAGCATGATTGTTCAGGTGCAGGCCCCCCAATCATCTGACTGCTTCATTACTGAGCAAGCAGAGCCGATTGCAAATATCACATGGAGAGTGTAGCTTGAAACAGAAAGCACATGAAAGGTGGAGCAAAAGGTGCAGAATAGGACCAGTCCTTATGCCTACTGAATGCAAGATACATCTTCACATTTTGTAAATTCAGCATCTGAAATCTGCAGTATACAGAAATGGAGTATGCTTAATGATTAATGTGGAAAAACAATCTCCTCATGCCAAATAACATGAATATAAATAGATCCTTCGCCATTTTATAGTTTTTAGGTACCATCTAGAATCATTAGGTTTACCATAATTTAACAATTAAAATATTAAATAAAATAATTAATCAAAAATATACAAATATAGCCTTTCCATGTTAAGCAGCTGCATGATCTGAAAAAAAAGTGGAAGGCTTTTCATAAATGAATATAATGAAATTTAAGCAAAATCCTCTTTTACAATTGGAAGACTGATAGAATTACACTAATGTGACTGTTTCTAAATGTTTACCACCATAGATGATGCAGTGGTAGTCTGGTATATTTCTTTCTAATTGTACAAACTTATCTCTCTATTATATTCGTATTAAAACGTTAACAGTTTCCCATTAGAATAGTTTTTGCAAAGAAAATTAACAAACCACAGAGACAAACATTCCAAAAAGTCAGTTTATTTATTAGAGAGAAAGAAATGAAATTCACTCACAGGCAGTTATACATTGCATTGTCACGATATAAGTCCAAACACAGAATCAAATTCAATGTGATATTGACAAAAATGTAAATAAAAAAAATTGTTTTTACTGAAGTTTTACAGTAAAAATGTAAGTTTAAAAAGTATTTGCGTGTTAATTTCAAATCCAAATAGAATGAAATTGTATAACACAATGAATAGCTCTAACAAAATATGAAACATAATTTACTTTCAAGTTATTGTTTTACAATTTTTTAATATGGTTAATTACTCGCTGTAATGTACAATAGTTAGTTCTATTATGCATATGTAACAATTCCCATGAAAATAAAAATCTGTTAAATTGTACATCCGCATATGCGAGCGGCTGAACCGCAAAGTGGCTGGGGCAGGGGGTTGGAGAGCAAAGCGAGCAGGGGACAAAGCCCCCTAGTACATGGAAAAAAACAATTGTTGGTGTACACAGCATATATATTGTGTTAATATCTTTGTGCTGTCATGTTGTGCTATGCCTTTTGGCTTAGAGGTTTGGATTTTTGTAAAGAGCATGTTTCCTGTTTTTGTACTGACTTGTCAGAGATGGTAAAAGTAAGAATGAAAAATGACCAGGGAAACATAGTCAGAGAATGAGCAAAGGTCTAAACCTGGAGATAACATGATCAAACATCAAACTGAACACAAGAAACAGAAATTGAAGTCAAAAAACAAAGCAGAAATTCAATAACTGAAAATGGCAAAAATAAGGTTTTGTTTTTAAAGCACAGTGATACTTGGATACCCCAGAATCATTGAAGATGATCTTTAAGCTGGTCCTCTGATGATGTCACCAACAAGCGTGCCAAGGAGCATCCTGGGAACCATTGCCAGGTAGACTGAAAATACATAAGTTCTAAAATTGCCTCAGGAAAATAAAATGGCAACAAAATGTAAACAAAGTATTAACTTTCTAAATATGCCTAATATACCACTTTGAAGAAGCATATTATATGTTGCCTAAAGAAGGGGCCTGAGTTGCCTCAAAAGCTTGTATATTGTAATTTTTTTAGTTAGCCAATAAAAGGTGTCATTTTGATTGACTTCTCACTACATTCATAATGGCTAACATGTTACAACACTCTAGTACTGAAGAAGTATTCAAAATTCTTGAGTGTCAAAACCCCTGATTCCGAACGAATTGTCTGGATTATATTCAGCAAGGGCATCATTTATGAAAATCAGAATTCATAACACTTTTTGTTTACATGTGAATGTCTCTTTTTGAGTTTGTTTTTTCTGTTACATACAGTCACATTTTGTTTGAATAATCACATTTGGTGAGCCTAATGTGGAAAAACACTACAGAAATACATTGGGATGATCTTGTGTATGAAGAGATGTCTGAGGACTAAATTTAAAAGAGTGCTTCATCATGTAATGGGTAGGCACCAGATAATTTGAACTGATCTAATATTGCATGTTGAGTAATCAAAGAACCTAAAAGTCTGACAAGTGACAGGAGACAACTAAACATTCCATGAAACCCATTTAGATAGCTAAACTTTTAAAAAGTTGTCACGATTTCTGCTTCAATTACATGCCTCGTTATGTTATTACCAAATTCCTATGACCCCTCCATCAAAATGTACTTCCTGAATTCTGCCTTGAATTTCCACTGGTTTTCATAAGTGTCTAATTTACAATTTAATCTAAAGACTTTGCTATTTAACGTTATCAACATCTTTGAGAATTTTGAAACCTAGACTAAATCTCCACATAGTTTTTTCTGCTCACAACTAAAGGGGTGTCGCTCACTTAGTTTATTACAATTCAGAAATTCAACACAGGATAATATAACGAATAGCAGGCTATGTTTATTAATTTGTATTTTTTAACTTTTTTCTTTTTACTTAATCTGTTTAGTTTCATTAATTTCATCAATATGTTTTCCTTCAAGCTCGTTCAAGCAGCCACAGCGTGCAGCAACAAATATTTTATGTTGATTTATGTGTGAAACCATTGCTTTGTTAGCAGTTTTTTTTTTTTGGAAAAATATGCAGATCACAAAGAGTTAATTTGTATAGAACTTTATCTGATAAAATCGTCATCAGCTAGCATTAATAGGCTGATTGGCCAATTATGACTCCCATTAATGGAGGTTAATTTGAGTTCCAAAATAAGAGAAGTATGTTCAGAAATTACATTTCTATCATAGCTACAATATTTGAGAGGGGACCATGTCCTGTTATCAGTGAAAAAATACTCTGTTCATGAGTAACTGTGATCCACTGGTGAAAAAATTAATAATATTAAAAATACAGGTGGAAAAACGTCAGTTGGTCCAACAGGTCTCATCTATCAAGGCAGTTTCAGATACTGTAGTTGCAGTTCAGTTAGTCAGTTTTTAACTGACCAACTAGTCCTGAACAGGGTCATGGGGGTCTGCTGGAACCTATCACAGCTAGAACAAGGCGCGAAGCAGGAACAAAATGGACAGAGTACCAGTCCATTGCAGGGTGAACACACACATACACACACCCACCCTAACCACAAACTAGGGCCAATTTAGGATTACCAGTTCACCTAAACTGCATGTCTTTGGACTGTGGGAGTAAACCGAAGCATCCAGAGGAAACCCATGGCGACACAGGGAGAACATGCAAATCTCCAAGGAAGGAGAACCCAGGACACGAACTGCACAGTTAAAATATCTGCCATAATAAGCTTATGAGAACCATGAGAATTCTGACTATTAATAAGTTAAGATCCCAATACTGCATACTGTATATTAGATATAATTAATGTAGTTTTTGCTCAGCTTCCCCAATATTATAATACAGAGACCTTCAGAGTCCATTATCTCAGCAGCAAAAAAATAGGATTGCTTTGCAAGTCAAAATCAAATGGTAGTTCAAATAATAATAATAAAATTTTGCTTATGTGGAGAGAGCATCAGGCTGGCAAGACATTGCCAGTGGCAAAGGTACCAACAGAATGGCATGAAGCAGGGTGACGTCCTACAGACAGCCTTTAGGATAGACAGAGAGAGCAATAAAAAAGTAGCTTGGATTCAAGCACGTATTTCTCCCTCAGCTATTACCTGGAATCTCTGACTCTCTCCGTGAAAAGAGAGTGAGCCCTAGAGGGAAATACCAGAGATAACCTCACTTCTTGTCCACTAGACGTGGTCCAAGAAAGAAATGTGTGGGACTGTGCCATCCCGCAGATGGTGCAGAAAACTGTGGTTCTTCCTTGGAGATCTGGTCTTCTGAAGACAACTGAAGACCTTGGATGCATGCAGGGCAATCCTGATTTCAAAAATAATTTTTGGCTTCTGCAGAGGTGGGTTTAAAGTAATTTCCATAAAAAAGGCAAATGTAGTGTAGAGTGGGCAAACATTTAGCTGTCAGGAGGAAAAGAGGAAAGGGTCTGAGAGAAAGAGAAAGAAAGGAGTTGAGAAAGGGCATGGGTTGGGTGAGCATCTTCACTGGATAGACAAGGTTGCAAAACCTCCTTTATTAGACTCAGATGGGAGTAAGTATTTTATTTTACTTTGATTCTTCCCTTTTGAAGATTCCTTCTCTTGCTTATTTTGTGTCATAAAGGCACCGTCTATCTTTTGCATCTAAGGTATGTTTTCTCTATTCAGGCTTGCTTCTTGCACCTGTTGTAATTTTTTTAAAAATTCTGTAACACAAAAATGCATATCCTACCACCACACTGCATTTTCACTTCTAAAGATGATTTTGTCTCTTTCCCTACTCTACATCAGTAGACGTTTTCTTGGAATTATCTATACATCAGTCTATTTTTCTGAACCTGGTTTAACCATGAAGCTATCCTGTCAGCATCTGATACATGATAGTAATAAACCCAGTACGTCATGGGGCACTTTCACACACCTTCTCCTCATACAGAGTCAATTTAGAGTCATCTATTACCATACTACGATGTGGAAAAAAACAACAATATCCCATGAAAACCCTTGGCACCATAGGCACCACTGATCCTGAATATGCCAGGAATACAATGACACCCTTCTTGTAAATAGTTTTCATTTTAATTTTCAATTAAATTACCAGGACAAACTCTTTTAATATTTATATTCCTATAAGAGCCACTCCTAGTAAGCTAATATTAATGTTAAGTTAACATGTATGCTTAGTCATAACGGACAAAAGGAAAGGTACAGAGGCATGTAGTTGTCTTACCTTGAAAGTGAACGTGAACAGGAACACTTAGAAACTTAAATAAATGTAAGTAAGATTTGATTCTTAAACAGAAAATAACATAAGCAGGAAGTTTTTGTTTTTGTCTGTGTTATATTATCTTTTCTCTTTATTTTTGTTTGAACTATGGCTTTAAATTTTTCTAAAACTTATAAAATGAAGATACTTTGACTGCAAAATCTTTATTCACTCTTCTTACTTGGTGGCAGAACCTTTCTAATTGGCAAAGAATTTTGGAAACATTGAAAATTGATCCCTGTTTATCTTTCAAAAAGCAGGCTTTCTGTTAATTTGCAAAGCTGTTTGAATGTATTAAGAGCTTGATGTAATGTTGAAAGCTTTTGACCTTTAGCAGTGCTCGAAATCTAATTTGTTCCTAAATGTAAACATATATGGGCTTTTAATGTTTTCCTTCTTTAAAAATCCATGAGTGATTTTTTTATTTATCGCTCCTAAATATTTACTTCACATATATGTTAATTTTCTTTTATTTTTTAGCTTGGCTTAAGTATCATCCTGTTGACTCTGATCATGCTCTAATAGAAACGGAGCAGCTTTGGCAATAGCCTGCATTTATTTATATAACCTCCACCAGGAATATGCATAGTGAGAAAAAGTGTTTGGCATGAGCTAGCACCAGCTGTTTATAGCAATGTGTGCCCTCAACATACTGTAAATACATTGGCATCAGTCCTTTAGCTGCATTAACATGCCCAGCCATCATGAGATGCAAAAGCGTTATACCAGACAGAAACACAAGACACTATTTAAATCTGTAATATTCATAGCTTCTGTATTCCAAGAGATGTATGTTTAATTCACAAATCTCATCAAAGCTTAGATGGTATGACACAAAAATCTCTTTCATTTATTCAGTCATTTTCTGAACCCACTTATTCCTATAAAGAACAAAAGGAATCAAGTCCCCATCTTTGGGATTGGGGGATTATATCAGATAACTTAAAGAATTTGGGAAGACTGTAGACTTCATTCATGGAGGAGGCAATTCTGAATAAAGCATCATTATGTCACAGTCACTGATTTAGAACACATTACAGCTCTTGCATGGCTCTGTTTTCTCTTTTCATCTAATGCTAAAGTAATAGCCATTAATAGCCATTATGTCTACTGAACACACTGCTAAATGATCAGTACGTCATTGTAAAAAATGTGAACATCGGATCTCACCTTCTCTGGCTATGTAATTTTTGTTCAATCCTGTATAATTTTCTAAACAATCATAACAATTAGTACGAATATATATAATTTACCATATGCAAGCTTTCATGGCAACTCAGACCCCTTCTTCAGGCAAGATGTAATTCAGGTTACATCTTGCCTGAAGAAAGGGCCTAAGTTTCCTCGAAAGCTTGCATATTGTAATCTTTTTAGTTAGCCAATGAAAGGTGTCATTTTGCTTGGCTTTTCTCTACATTCGTAATGGCTAACACGGTACCAGGGCCGGATTTTCCTATAGGCTAACTAGGCTTCAGCCTAGGGCCTCAAGATCAAGAGGGGCCTACATTCAAATTGTTAGCAAAATTTTATTATCTCTCATGTAATTTACAAACTTAAAAATGGAAGGTGAAAGGGCCTCATAAGTGGAATAGCCTAGGGCCTCTTTTCATATAAATCCGGCCCTGCACGGTACAACACCCTAGGACTATAATTTACCAAATATTATTGCCACTGTCAGTCTGGCTTATTCCCTTTAACATGAATCAAAAGTGCTTCTTTTAGAAGATCATATTTTACTACATAAATCTTTCATCATATATACACGTTGAAGAATTCCTGTGCACTTGAAGAGCTTGTACTGCTTCCAGCACCTGTAAACTGCGACTGTCATGTAGATGTTCTGCACCCATGTGTTTCCCTTGTTACCTTTTTAAACCCTTCTTCTGTTGAGTGATTGACATGTATTTATGAATCCTGATGTGAATGTGAAAACCTTGTTGTCAAAGATGCCCTATGTGTTGTGATAAAGGAGATTTGATCAACTCTGTTTATGGGCCTAGGAATTTTGACCATTCAGCTCCTTCAACAATGACCACATGTACTGATTGCATGGCCAATTGGTGACCAACTGTTGCCCTAAGCAAAGCTCAACAACAGGCCCTTCCATTATTTAACTATACAGACATTTGGATTCAGTAAATGTTGAATTTGAAATAAGATATTAATAATTCAGTTTTCTTCCAGGCCATAACCCAGGTCGGTCCTTACAACTATATTAAATAAACACTTTTTAAAAATGTAACACTATATAGCAATAAGCAAGGTAAGCAAATTACTTACTCATAACTAGGGTGTAGTTTAGGGCAAAAAATTGGAAATACCTAGCATATATGGTGAAAAATAATTTGTAGATTGTCTTTATTTGAAAAATTGCCTTTATACTTAAATTTTAATTTCAGCAATGCTTAAGGTGCTTGCTTGGGCACATTTATTAGATATCACTTCTGAATGCAGAAGTCTAGACCCTAGCTGAAATTCCAAAGCCAGAATTTATGGCCAACTAGCCTTGGAGAATATAGGTGGCTACAATGAAAGAACAGTATCACAGGGGTTTGGAATGGAAACTGAGTCGTACCTAAACAGGACTGGAATGAACCAGGGGAATCGGCTCTGCACTACGATATCCCATTGGTCCAGTAGGTATATAAAAGGAGCTGTAGAATTAGCATAAATTAGGCCAAAGAGAGAGGTTCAAAAACTCTGTTTCATCCATGGATAGGAGCCATGCTGTATCTTTCTGTAGCGAGTCAGTGGCCATGCTGGATCAAGGGCCATGCCAGACATGTCAGACTAGAGACCAATCAACACTAAGGCAGACAGCCACCTGGTAGTAAGTACAGTATATTAAATGAAAAACAAACTGGTGTATTATCAGGTTGTATTATTTTACCAACATTCATTTTATTTGATTATGGTCACAATTGGAAATATTAAGTTAATCAATGTATGTGGTGGGCGGCACAGTGGCACAGTGGGTAGCGCTGCTGCCTCGCAGTTGGGAGACCTGGGGAACTGGGTTCGCTGCCCGGGTCCTCCCTGCGTGGAGTTTGCATGTTCTCCCCTTGTCTGCGTGGGTTTTCTCGGGGCGCTCCGGTTTCCTCCCAAAGACATGCAGGTTAGGTGGATTGGCGATTCTAAATTGGCCCTAGTGTGTACTTGGTGTGTGGGTGTGTTTGTGTGTGTCCTGTGGTGGGTTGGCACCCTGCCCGGGATTGGTTCCTGCCTTGTTGGCTGGGATTGGCTCCAGCAGACCCCCGTGACCCTGTGTTTGGATTCAGCGGGTTAGATAATGGATGGATGGATGGATGGATGTCTGTGGTAGGGTGAGTTTAGGGGTCTGTGGCAGTGTACGAGTTTTTATTAAAAACCATGGGCTCAGACTCAGGGGGCAGGTGTAAGTGTGTGCGGTAGTGTTGGCGAGAAATCTCAGGATGTTGATGGGGGAATTTGCTAATCACAGAGATGCATGCCGATGCGGTCAGCCCAGACGGTTTCCTCATTAGCGCTTTGTGGCTCGTAAAGCACTTACAATAAAATGAGCCTTAGCAGGATAGACAAGCAAGAATAAGAAAGGAAGAAAGAGAAAGGCAAAAAAGGAAGAAAAGAAATAGAAAAGAAGTGGCAGAAGGTATCTTGGGTGTTGCAGTGAGGAGGCAAGCAGTCAGGAAGTGACTCTGGATTGGAGCAAGCAAATGGCCCTCACAACAACAACATTTATTTATATAGCACATTTTCATACAAATAATGTAGCTCAAATTGCTTTACATGATGAAGAAAGAGAAAAAAAGACAAAATAAGAATTAAAATAAGAGAACACTAATTAACATAGAATAAAAGTAAGGTCTGATGGCCAGGGAGGACGGAAAAAAACAAAACAAACTCCAGACGGCTGGAGAAAAAATAAAATCTGCAGGGATTCCAGGCCATGAGACCGCCCAGCCCCCTCTAGGCATTCTACCTAACATAAATGACCTCAATCAGTCCT
Source organism: Erpetoichthys calabaricus (assembly GCF_900747795.2). Taxonomy (NCBI): domain Eukaryota; kingdom Metazoa; phylum Chordata; class Cladistia; order Polypteriformes; family Polypteridae; genus Erpetoichthys; species Erpetoichthys calabaricus. The sequence goes on along the minus strand of NC_041400.2, from coordinate 40,918,555 downwards.
CAGTCCCCAAGGAGCAGGATTGACCAACTGCTCTGAGCAACGCCGACTAAACGCCTGCAGGAGAAGAGATCTGGGCTTGCAGGGTTCCAGGCAGAATGCCTGGGGATGGTGGCAGGAACTCAAGCCACATTGAAGAATGACTACACTTACCAGTGGACTTCTTCCCTTGCTGAGGAGACCTTAAAAGGTGTGCAGAGGAGGCACCAGTTTGAGCTGATTGTCCAAAATGTTTCCAGGGCAAGATTCAACCTGTGAACATTGCAATCAAATTCTAGCCTCAAAAGGCTACATGTTTTGGGCATGTGCCAAATTAACATCATTCTGGACCAAAATCTTTAAATGCTTTTCAGACAGCCTTGGTGTCACAATCCCTCCTAATCCGCTAACAGCTGTGTTTAGTGTACTTCCAGATGGGCTTAAAGTGATGAAGGACAAACAAACTGTAATGGCCTTTACTACAATATTGGCACATAGACTTATCTTGCTCAACTGGAAGAATCCTAACCCACCTCTTTTAAGTCAGTGGATAACTAATGTTATATACTATTTGAAATTAGAAAAAATCTAATTCTCACTTAAAAGGTCTGTTCAAACCTTTTTTAAAACCTGGCAGGATCTAATCAATAACATTTTAGAATAAGTATTTATATTGGGGAGAAAGACTCCTTTCCCTCTTTACTACTCTCAAAATTTTCACTGTGGCTGTTGGCCTTCCTCTCTTTCTCACGGGTTGGGGTTGAACTAAATTTAGTTTTGTTAAGTTTGAGTTGATTGTATGGAATGTTACATGCTTTTAATAAATTCAATAAAAGATAATAAAAAATATATATATGTAATCGTTATGAAGGGAAATGATTGAAAACTAATTTTGATCCCCCTCCCAAAGATTATAAGGCAAATTAAGATCTGATATTATCTCTACAGATATTACGTGATCAGTAGAGTATACTTTTAAAGAAAGAGTTAATTGCATGATAGCTAGGGGAAAAAGCTCTCTGGTCCCCCACTTCCCTTGGTGCCTTAAGGACAAAGTTATTTTGATTAATGGTTAATCTAGGACTGCAATGCAGGTGTATGTGGTTACTTACTAAGTACCACTTGTCTATAGGTATGCCGCACTTCTGGTTGTCCAACTACACATTTAAACAAGCAGTATGATTTTAAGTGGCATGATTTATTATTCACTGCAGAATGTGAGTTTTAAAGCAGAGGGATTCAGCCGCAGAGCTGACAGAGTAACAGCCACGCTGCATACATCAGGATGTCATTTTGTCAGTGAATTGTGGTGCCACTTCAGTCATACTCGTTTTTGCGAAAACATCTGCACCCCCCTTCCCTTTACAGCCATGCTTTCATAACCAAGAGCAGACTTATTTTACACTTTATTCATAGCACTTTAGTTAGCTACTGTACTGAATGATTGGGAGGGCTCCACTAAGTAAACAACTGGAATACTGATATCATATTTAATTGTGGAGACTTTCTGGACATTCTATGGGCATCTTAGGCTTATGATTGACCAATGAGCCCTTCATGCCATTTAGTTTGGATGCCAATTGACCAGGACTGCACACAGCACTCCATATGGTGATGCATTATACAATCTGTTTATTTACATTTCACAGTTATTACAATATATAACATTTTTAATTGTTTCTGTACATTAGCTTAATGATAAGAATGTTGTATCAACATAAACCCCTAAATCCTTCTCAAAGGTTGTTTACTGTAGGTCACAATCTCCTTTCTGTTTATTAGACTGAATTTTCAAGGTAAGTTGGTTCTACTCATTAACCACAGTGTGGGAGAGTAAGAAGTAAGAATTTCACTGTACTTTGCACAAGTGACAATAATGACTGTATAAACTTTTTGATGCATCCAATAACCCTACCTTAATATCTTGTGCATTCTTTATTATATTATTCCATCTTTCCTGCAATGATCTTTTTGTTGGAGACTGTCAACAACATTTTTTTAAATATGCCAAATAAAAAATAATAATTTGCGGTTGGCTGGTGCCCGGCCCGGGGTTTGTTTCCTGCCTTGTGCCCTATGTTGGCTGGGATTGGCTCCAGCAGACCCCCGTGACCCTGCAGTTAGGATATAGCGGGTTGGATAATGGATGGATGAAAAAATAATAATCCTAAACCTTCGTAATCCAGTTCAGGGTAATGAGAGCTCACAACCTAATGTATTCTGGCAGCACTGGGGGGTAAGACAGAAACCAGCTCATGCATAAACTCACCCAGGCAGGGAAAGAACACACAAAGTCCAACCAGGCAGTGACAGAGTCTGCTTAGTTAGAAGGAAATATCTAATGTAGAGGTATAAAGGAGTTTCCCCAGCTTTGACTGATTTACCGGTTGAAATGGTAAAGCATGAAATTGGCCCAGCACATAATCTTAAATTTGTTAACCATGAGGGTGAAACAGATCCACATGCTTGAAACCCATGGTTAAAAATTATTATATCATTCTACAGATCTGTAATAAAATTTAATTACAGTCATGCGTTGAGTCACAGCCGACCAAGTTAAGGCAATTCATACTTATAGCTGAGGGCCGTAGGAAAACATTAGGCCAATAATGCTCTAAAAATTGCCAAACCCAGCCTCATTAAAATCTTTTGTTATTATCATTATTATTTCACAGGGTCTTATATGTTTTCTTACTCTTGGAGGGCCCTTTAAAGTTCATTTTGATTGATGTCACTCCACATGACTAATGCATTCTGCCTGCATTGCCTTCCCTTACACCAATGTTTCTCAACCTTGATGGTCCGTTGATCTGACCCAGTTATGAATTTTTTCATTCACTGACAACCACTTGCATCAGTTGCAAACCTCCCCCTTGGCAAAGAAAGTATGAACAGTGGGGGGTCCACCTTGGAGAAACAAGCTCACTTAGCAACAGGGAAACATATCCTGTAGCGCTGACAATCTCTCAGGCAACCTACACCAAACCAACAATGGCCAACCCAATACCCACTGGTAGCAACCTTTGTCACGAACCAGTGTTTGAACAGCACTGGTTTAGGTGACCCACTACGACCCACTTGCGAACCAAAAACAGCAACCTGCAACCCACCTGTGGTAAGAAAGTGGTTGAGAAACACTGCCATACACCTGCCAAAACACAGTAGGTTTATGCTGCTCCGTACTGGCAGTTAAAGTATGCCAACCTGTGACCCACACCAGACCCACAGAGCCTTAATTACAATGACCTGCACACTTTGTGACTAACATACTCCCAATTCAACATTCAGCCAAATGGCCAGTTCCAAATGGAACCGTAAGTCTGCACATGACTGTATTTGCTTTTCATGTTTATCCTGAGGTTTCTGTAACAGGTGTCTGGTCACACTTATAGGTAATCTAACTTAGACACCATTAAAATATACGAATACGCCACCCAGTTTTATTAAGAGACTGGGAACTCCTGAAATTTACCAATAATAGCACACAGGTTCCTTTAAATTGGGCGGTGAGTAAACACACAATGAAAGACACAACAGTAATTTCAGAAAACAACAACAGTAAGTTCTATTACACAAGACAATATAAGGTACATTAAAAAGATAAACGAACATAACAAAATCTAAACATATCAGGAATTAATTTCCTTTTTTAAAAGGAAAATACACAGTCCACACTCTAAAAGTCCATTAAAAACAAGAATCGGAGGATACAACCTTTAGTGGTGCAGAGTCCAAGTTGCTCACTGTGTTACCCCAACACTTAATCGTTCAACTGTCCACGGATGCACTCTGTTCACCGGACACTCGTTTCCCAACAGAAGTTTCATCAAACCATTGAATCCCTGTCAGCGTCTCTTCGTCGTTCCTTTTTTTCCACTCTGGCTCCTTGTGTTGCTGTGACCTAGGCACGCCTCATTTCTCGTCTGCCAGCTTTGCTTGGTCCTCTTATGCGGCTTCCCTCTCTCGCTGGACCCACAACTGGCGTCTCCTTGTGGAGCTGTCTCTTCCTCCCTGGAAGTAAATGTTGCCGTCCTTGTGCCTCACGTTGTCCCAGCCAGGTACCCTCGTCTGCCTGTGAGCCCCTGTGCTCTGTCCGAGTGTCTTGGCAGCGTTTTCTGTGGACTGTCCTACTGCCTTCTGCTGCCCAGGAGTTTAAAATCTTTTCCAGTCCCTGCTGTTGTCAGTCCTGGACAATCAGTTTAATCAATGGCACATCTAAATTTCCTGGGTTTAACAATTAATGAAAACACAAGTTAACAAAATGTATTGTTACCAACCATTAATGAGTACAGATCTGCTGATTAGAAACCAATATTGTCAAACATGTTAATTTCAGGTAAATACAGACATCCTCCAAGGCCAGACTTCAAAGCGGTGACTCCTTTGCAAGACAGCAAATACCTACACAAACAACCCTGACACAATCAGTAACTGGATTATCCAGGAAATCGAAAAACAAGGTCCCCTTCTGACATTTCCCTCATTTACTTTAAACTTACTTTGCCTTCATCAGTCATTTTAGTACTATTTATTGAATATTCCATAATAATTTATCATCAAACCACATTCCCGAAACCCTTATAGTTCGAAATATTGAGTATTTCCTCCCCAGGAACTTTTTATTTATACAGAACATAGAATAAATATATTTTTAATACTTATTCTTGAAAAGATAAATTTACAATTTATAATTTGAACGTTTCAAATCCTATCTTACATTTTGTATTGTTTAGCTGGTGATTTAACATTGTGTCAGGCATCTGAGGTTGTCGCAGTCACCATGACATCACAGGACAGGGTTGTGTGTATTGGTGTGTGATGTCATCTTCCTCCTTTTCAAGCACTTGTGCTTAGAGGACATCTTAAGGGTTCTTATCAGATAAGTAATACCACTAAGAGTTGAGAGGGGTTGCTGTCACTAATGTATTTTCTTTTCTATCCACAGTGCAAAGGGGTGTCAGCCAGATGACATGTGACCGACCTCACTTTCTCATCAGTCCAGGAATTCCTGCCTCTTTCGGGAGCTCCGAGAGGTAACCACGACGACTACTGGAAGTAGCCATTCAGTTCAGACCCATGACTGAAACACAGATGGAGCTTCTATTCAGAAGTGCTTTATTTTCCAAGGTCTTTTGTTTCAGTGTAACATACAGTAGTTGATTTGCAACCTTGTTTGTGACTTTTCATTTTTTTTCATTTTCTTGCTCTTTATTAAATAGGGTATACCAGAGTGCTGCCCAGCTTATTTTGCTGTCTATTCTCATTTTATTATAAAAGCAGGCCTAAAACAGTGGTAATGTTCTTTGCTCTCTTAATTTTTATGGAAAAAGACAATCTCTGTCATTTTGACATTCCATTTCTTGGTTTTTGATATTTGCACGTGCTTCAACATTTCATTTCTTCTTTTGTACACCTTTTGCTTTTTTATTTATTATGGTGTCTGTACCCACAGTTAAAACAGGCAGCGGTCCATACTGACTGCACAGAGTTGAGGCTGAAGTCCACACATGCTAGTTGAACGTGCACTGTGAAATCCCCAGAGGTACAATACTTGAAGTGTACAGTATATATGAAAAAAATGCATCTATATGTACATATTTAAGGGGTACTTTAATGCTGTAAAAGTTCATTTTAGCATTGGTGGGTTTAGACTGCTTCATTTTAAGATTAATTAGAGAATATGCCAAGGCTTTTTAACATTATGTTCTGTTTTCTCCATTTTTCTCCATGTCACTGCTCAAATGTTTTGCATTAGTCAGCAGCATATTTTATGCATAATAATATTTTTTATTCTTTTGTGCCTGCTGGTTATGACAAAGGTGACTTACAGATAACTCTGAGTATGTTTCTTCAGAATGTTGAAAGCGTAGGAATTGAGCATTTGTGTAGTGACATATTTACTGGAACACTTCCCAGAGATTTCATAAATGTGTCTCATGACTTTAGTATCACATCGTCATATTTGCAGTATGTTTGGTGAAGTAAACTAGCCCTCTTAATCTATTCCCACATTCCCCTTATGTAGATAGAAACTACCATTCGATTTTTAATAGCTTCTCATTATGAGTTTACTGTAAGTCTCATACTTTTCTTTTCATTTTAAACCAAAAATCTGTGTCCTGTGCAAAAATCTTGTATCCTGCTTTTTCTGATATCTGCCTAATGTTGCACACACATCATCTACAATTTTCTGCATTGAAGCTTCAGATTCAAAATTCTGAACTATACCTTCAATATTTGGATAGTTAAATGCAAATGTTACTTTCTTGAATCCAAAATCTTTCTCTAACATATTAATATAAATAACAAACCACACAGGATCTAACATTGGTGGCTGAGGAACACCATTATAAACCAAACAGAACAAAAGCCACGTCCCTCTAATATTCACCCATTGCTCTCTATCCTTTAGCCAGTTGCTGGCCATCTGTTAATATTTACCCAAATCCCCTCCACCTTTCATGAGGGCATGAGTATATCCACTGTGTCTGCTCCTTCTAAAGAAAATTAGTTAAGTTAGCCTGACAGGAGAGACCTTAAAAAAAAACTGTTATCCAGTATGCCTGAGATAAATATAGCAAGATCAGCCTCTCCATTACCTTTGCAAGTAGTGATGTCATATTTACAGGCCTGTGTTTAGCTAAACCTCCTCTTTGAAAAAACAATCATATTTCTTATTTCAGTTACTATAGACTGTTCCTGTTTCTGGTTAAATATGATTTAATCAAATTATAATTGATTGTCCCCCTCTACCACCCTACTGTGGTATAGCGGGTCCACAGCTCATGTCAAAGGCCACTTTTTAAATAAATAATCTCCGCACTCGTGGCTTAGAAAGGGGGCGTGGTAGTGTGGTGGAAGCGGTTCCTGGGGGAGTTTGTGATGTGGGCGGTCCTTGCTTAAGTGCACAGGTGAGGAGTCGTCCGCATCCGCAATTGTTCCCGGTAGCTGCTGATTTGCCACAGCTGATCCACGCCTCCGTAATATTAAATAGAAGTGCGAGGCGGCTAACAGGGAAAAGATGAAGAAACAAGAGAGAAAGAAACGGAGGTTGCAGAGAAAAAAAAAGTAAAAGAAATGGAGGTTGCAGGAAGCAACAAGGAGAGGGAGCTAGTGTGAGCAAGAGAGAGAGCAAGCGAGCGCTCGTAGGCAGCTGCACAGTGAGCCCTAGTGGGGTGTTTGGCCAACACCTAGGGGAGTTGGTCACTCCCAATGAGCATTCTGAGGAGCGGGAGTGACCAGCAGAAGGGCGGCTCGCCGCAGAAGACAGCGGGAGTCGGGAGGCTTGGGTGATGGATTCCCCAACATGAGTGTCCTGACCGTTGGGGAAAAGCCAAGTCTCTGTCTGGAGAGTGCTAAACCGAAGCCAGGGATCGGGTAGCCTCCAGATCAGGAATAGAAAGAAGGTCAGCTGCAGGAAGGGCGACTCCCCTGTTGAGAAGCCTGATGGAAGAAGCAGCGGAGCTGCCAGGTAAAAGAAGACACTGGGCTTTGTGTTTTTAAAGGACTGCTTTATGCTATTGTGTTAACCCTCGTTTTAATGGATTTATTTATTGTTTTAACCTCCGTGTTTAAATTTTAATGGATTATTTATTTAATGGTTTTTGATGCACTGCACTTTGTTTGGACTCTGTTTTGATTGTTTTGTTTTTAATAAAAGCACGTTTGCACTTTTTTACACCATCCCCTTGCTCCATTTGTTATGCTTCACTGCCAAGCTCATCGGTGACATTACCGACGGTGCAGGGTTCAAGGGCTCCCGAAAGCAAGATGGGAGGTGGATTAGAATCCGCATCGTCACACCTACTCATGCCCAGCTAATGTAAAATGAGCAGAATAACAGTATTGCAGTCTTTTTGACTTACACTGTAGCTAATTAATCTTTCTCTTTTGTTACACATTCAGTATAAAATATTGTGAATTTACCTTTATACGAGCATATTACCTTTTATGAGCGTTTTATGGGACTCAGATTACGGCACTCCCTGGGTGCCTTGTCTGTTGTCTCAGTGTATGCTCCGACTGCGGTGAGTGATGTCTCGGCGATGGAGACATTTTATTCGCAGCTTCGCTCGGTGGTTGATGGGTGCCCATGGGACGACACTCCTCTGGCCATGGGCGACTTCAATGCAGCCACTGGCACAGACAGGGCTGACTATGAGGATTGTCTCAGTCCCCATGGGTCTAGTGACCGTGGTGAAAGTGGCTCCATGTTCCTTGACTTTGCAAAAGGTCAGGGGCTGCGAATTGCTGGATCCTGGTTCCAGCGCCCTGAACCGCATCGTTGGACTTGGTACTCCAATACTGGTGGTGCAGTGAAGGAGATCGATCACATCCTTGTGGGCAGACACTGGAGGCTCTTGCAAAACTGCAGGGTCTACAGAAGTGCCCAATTTGTGAATTCTGACCATAGACTTGCTGTTGCTACTCTTAGGATCCAGCTTAGGTCCAGTAGGTTACCACCTGCTAGGAAAATGAGCCTGGACTTGGCCAGACTCCAAGACCAGGCTGTTTCTAATGAGTTTGCACACTGTTTGTGTGAGGAACTTTCAGATCTGGGTATGACTGCCAAATCCTAATGTGATGTTGGGGACATTCCGTGACAAGACCCTGAAGGTTGCTAGGGGTTGTGTTGGTGTTACCGGTGTTCCCAGAAGGAGGTGTTTCATCTCACAGGGCACCCTGGATATCATCGAGAGTATTCACAGCGCACGGCTCAATGGCAACTCTGGTCTGTACCGGGAACTGAGAAGGACGGCTGCAAGGGCTCTGAGGGCAGATAAAGAGGCATTTGTTAGAGGAATCTGTGAGCAAGTGACACACCATCTGTGGTCTAGCGACCCACGTCCTGCTTACAGAGGAATCGAAGCATTACGCACATCTGAATCTGTTCCTCTGAGAGTCGCAGTCAGGGCGGAAGATGGAATGGTCCTTACGGATGACACTGCACTTGTGACCTGCTGGGCTGGCTACTTTGAGCAGTTTTTCAAAGCTGATCATCCGGCTAGGATGTTGGATATCTCTGGGTCCATGGTTCTTGAGGCTGATCCTCCAATTAGCTGTGAACCATCCAATCTCACCGAGATTGCACAAGTGGTGGACCAGCTGGGGGGGGGGGGGGGGCTTATGGCTGCAGGGATCTGTGGTATCTGGGGTGAACTTCTCCAGGCTGGTGGTAAGGCTGTCCTCCTGGCATTGCAAGCAATCTTTGCTTCCATTTGGGAGACTAGCATCATCCCAACTGACTGGAAAACAGGACTTGTTGTCCCTATCTGGAAAGGGAAGGGTGATCGCCTGGATTGCAGCAACTACAGGGGAATAACACTGCTCTCGGTGCCAGGTAAAGTCCTTGCTAGGGTCGTCCCCAATAGGATCCATGATCACTTGCTCACCTACCAGCGACCAGAACAGTCTGGTTTTATGCCTAAGAAGTCTACCATTCACCGCATCCTGGCACTGAGGGTTCTCATAGAGCGCAAATGCGAATATCGGCAGAGTTTCTTTGCAGCCTTTGTCGATTTTCGCAAAGCGTTCGACTCAGTTGATCCTGTGGGACATCCTGAGGGTTCGCGGGATCCCCTCAAGGTTGCTGGATATTATGGCTGGCTTGTACACTGGTACTGTGAGTGCTGTGCAGAGTGGAGGCAGGACCTCTGCGTTTTTCCCAGTTGATTCTGGGGTTCATCAGGGGTTTGTTCTTGCTCCTGCTCTGTTCAATGCTTGTATGGACTGGGTGTTGGGCAAGCTTGTGGGGTCAAGCTGCTGTGGGGCATCTGTTGGTGAAGAAAGATTCACGGATATTGACTTTGCTGACAATGCTGTGATCTTCATGGAGTCAATGGAGGCTCTGATCAGGGCGCTCGAGAGACTAAGTGAGGAGTCTGAGTGTCTGGGCTTGTGAGTATCCTGGATAAAAACCAAGATCCAGGCCTTTAATGACCTCTTGGGCACAGCCATTAGCGTCGTGCCTGTTTGCGGAGAAAGTGTTGACCTTGTTGAGAGGTTTACTTACTTTGGCAGTGATATTCATGTCTCTGGTAACTGTTCCTGTGAAGTCAGTAAACGGATTGGGAGAGCATGGGGGGTCATGAGGTCATTGGAAAGGGGTGTGTGGTACTCCCGATATCTATGCAAAAGGACGAAGGTCCAAGTCTTTAGAGTCCTGGTGCTTCCTGTCTTACTATATGGTTGTGAGACATGGACGCTATCCAGTGACGTGAGATGAAGACTGGACTCCTTTGGTACTGTGTCTCTCCGGAAAATCCTTGGGTACCGTTGGTTTGACTTTGTGTCGAATGAGCGGTTGATCATGGAGTCCCGAATGAGGCACATTACCTGCACTGTGAGGGAGCGTCAGTTACGGCACTATGGCCATGTGGCGCGTTTCCCAGAGGGTGATCCAGCTCATAAGATCCTCATTGTTGGGGAGTGGCTGGACCAGGCCAAGGGGTTGCCTACGTAACACCTGGTTGCGGCAGATAGAGGGTCATTTCCGGAGGGTAGGACTGGACCGCGTGTCTGCCTTAGGGGTTGCCAACCGGGATCCTGAGCTGTTTCGACGTGTAGTGGGTGCGGCAACACACTGTAACAGTGCATGCTCCCCAACTTGACTTGACCTTTACACATAAATCTATTCCACAAATTACATTACTTTTTTTCTGACCAGCAATGCATTCTATATGCCTCCTTTGTAAATAAAGACACACTGCACACTGGCAACTGGGCATGTAGCTGATTTCCTGCCCCCCTTCAGGAAATGGAATACCTGGAAACTAGTGATGAGGTCATCCTGTGGAGTTCAGTGAATTCATGGAAATGTTTGGGAATTTCACAGAACTCCACGAAATGCACTGAAGTCAACTGAGGAGGAACTGTATTAGTTTTGAGAGGAATATAATGGTACAATGGTCTTTAAAGTGTCCCTGAAGACTAGGGAAGTGTCCATCTATTTTGTCAACTATGGTGGCCAAAAATGATATGAGCTGTGAGGCAGCCAATCTGCTTCAAATAACAAAAGATGCAAATGGAACAATAAGCACAAACAAAATAAATGCATGACTACAAAATCATAATAAGTAAAATAAATATATATTCTTGAGTTCACAGAGTTCCAATTTTGGGGCAAATATTGGCCATTGCACAAAGTTGTGGTGTGGGAGTGGCTTGTTACCTTGTTTATAGTCACAGCTGGTAAGCTGAAATGTAATTTTTGCTTCTGTTCCATCTGCGCAGATGCTTTGCACTTTTTTCTTCTGTTAAGAAGATAAAAATGTCTTCTAAATATTAATACATCTTTCATTATTATTATTATTATTATTATTATTATTTCACAGGATCTCATGTATTTTCTGACTTGGGGAGGAGGGAGTGCTCCTTTGTCTCTATTATTAAATTAAATTACTGAAAAAATTGTAATACTGTATTCTAATTCATCTCATGTGTAATACTTATTTTGTTTTTCTTTTGTTAAGGTTGGTGCGATTTTATTTTTAATATGTGCAATTTTATGTTCCTATTACTATTGTACTATTACTGCATTCTGTGATTTTTTTATTTAATAATTAATACATTTATTTTGTTCTTAAAATCATTTATTTATTTATTTGTATTTAATATGTATTAGTAATAACAAATTATATACATAGGGGTGCAAATTTATCCTCCTGCCTCTAGGCCAGGCTCTGGTGCACAGTAATAAAGGGAGAACTATTGGTCTGATATGATCAAAATCACAAAACTGCCGATGATGTCAGTTGGGATTTTACACTTTTCTCACTCTCAATGTTCCCATTCTCAGCCATTTTTGGACAACTGTAGCATATCATTATATAAGTAAGTGGACACAAATCCTAATTGATGCATAATCATGAATACTCTCAAACTACTGTATATCGTTCTTCTCAAACAAGCTTATTCAAGAGTGTTTACTTTATAGATTTTAACTGTTGATTGATTTTATTTGTGCAACAAAATGTTTAAATCTGAAGATCAATTTCTTGCTTAAAATCTCTTCATCTATCCATCTTTTGAAACAACTTGTATTATAGGATTGGACAGAGTCAGAATCAGTCTTTATAGAACTGAGTAAAAGGCAGGAGCCCAGCTCTCTGGAGCTATGAAGCTGGGGCTCTAAGTGCTGTTCCACCTCCCTACTCAGAATATGTTCAATTCATGCCATTTTTCTAGTGTGTGACTGCATCAACAATGCACAGGATGTTCTGTTAGTTGACCACTGTAATGAGATATTGAATCAAGTTGTAATTCTTTCAAACAATTAGTGATTACTGACCATATAGATGACTGGCCATTGTCAAAATAAAATTTTGATGGATGTCTTAACTGATGTTTTCTTTAGGATGAAAATAAAAGTTACTTCTATTAGCATTCATAGTTTCATGTATTCATGTATTGTATTTAAACACAAATAATATCTAATTGAACTCTGTGCTTTGTGGTTTTCCTTGGGCATATTAGCAAAGACAGTGGTTGAAAACTAAGGAAGGAAGGCTGTTAGATCATCACAAATGGCTGTATGATAGTCAGATTACCTAATTACATTTTCAAAAAAACAAGCTATAAAGTGGCTTGGGAGCCAACAAAAGACAGAAGCTTATTCTCATTTGTAACTATAAGACTTCACCATAGCCATTAGTCTGTTTGCTTCTTGTTTACCCTGCTTCACATCTATAGTATGGGTGCCAAGGCAACATTAAATTTAAAAAACTTAGAGATTTCAAATTTATTTTTATAGTATGTACAAATTTTTTTTTGGAAATGTAAATGATTATGTTACATGATGTCTCTCTTATTACTGTCTCAAATGGGGTCACAGTCCTCGTCCTCCTAGACCTTTCTGCAGCTTTTGACATTATTGATCTTGAGATATTACTGTTGCAGCTTACATCTGGTAGGGCTTAAAGGGGCTTCTCTTAACTGGGTCAGGTCATATCTTACTTGTAGACACTTTTCAGTGACTTTGAATTCCTCTTTTTCATCTACTGCTCCTGTTAAATGTGGTGTTCCTCAGGGATCCATTTTGGGTCCTATTTTATTTTTTATATATCTTCCTCCTATAGAAACTATTTTTAGGAAGTTTAATATTTCTTTTCACTGTTATGTTGATGACACGTAGGTTTATATTCTTGTGTGCAATTCTGCAGTGAATCAGCTGCACAATTGTCTTGTAGAACTAAAATCCTGGATGACTGACAATTTTCTCGATATAAACAAAATGGAAGTACTGATAGCTGGTCCTGCAGCCAAAGCTCAAATTGGTTTTGAACTTCTTGGCTCTTTCACTGACTTTTGCAAACCTCAAGTTCATAATCTTAGGGTTATATTTCACAGTACCCTCTCTTTTGAGAAACAAATTAATTCTGTGGTCAAGAGTTGCTTTTCCAGCTTCGTCTTTTAGCCAAGGTTAAACATTTCTTTAACTCCTAGAGATCTTGAGAAAGTTACTCATGCTTTTATCTTTTCTCAGCTTGATTACTGTAACTGATTGTATTCTGGGATCAGCAAATACCAAGTAGAGGCAAAGAAAAAACGTTCTATTTATTGATTTAAACAGTGATATAAACAACAAAAGGAAGTTGATCGAGTGAGAGAGTGGCGAAGTGACTTAAAAGTTCAAGTTCAGAAAGTCACACAGTGCCCAAAATAAATAAGAAGTGGTCAGATATCAAAGTCACCCTGAAAAGGTGAGTCATAGCCCAACATCTGAGTGTCATATGTAAGCATATTAGGGTACAGAGAATAGAAAAAAAAACTGGGATACAGTGTGAAAAAAGGTAGAAATTTCCACTTTAATCACGTAGTTTATTTTCTCATTAAAGTAGAACATCATAAACTTCATCTTAAAATCGTTTAATAGTTTCTCAAATCCCATCATAACTAAAGTAGCACGTTAAATGCTTCGTGTGTTTTTCTATGTATGCTTATGTGTGTGAATCACTACGTGCTTCTTAAACAGGCGTTCTCTTACGCCGACAGGACACAGAATACATTACATTCATGATGTTACAGCTCTCTAAACAATTTAAATACTAAGATGTATACTTGATATTATTTTCATGATGATAGAAATTAAAGCATGTATAAAACATTCAGGCACGTTGGCGCAGTGGGATCAACAAGCTGGTGCCCCTTCCAGAGATTGTTCCTGCCTCCCGCAAGATGCTTGTTGCGCTGTGCGCGACCCTCAATAAAATAATTTATTGCAGCAGTGCTGTCTCTTTCAAACATACTAACCCCCGATTCCTGTCCTTCCTTTTCTTTCTCCAAATAACCAATCACCACATAATCAGCTCTTTAGAAAATGTCAAGCCATCTGTAAGCTTAGAACGCCGATTCTTCAAAACTTTTAAGGAATATTGAAATATCTTCGTAATACATGTTTAATTATTCCATTCATCTATCCAACTAAGGTCACGCCAGTCCCAGCAAGCATACAGCGTGAGGCAGGAACAATCCCAGAACGGAGCGCCAGCTCATCACTACTGTTGCCCACTGAGTCCTCGCATATTTAATCTATATAATGTAATATATATACTTTACTACATTTCATCTGCCAGTCATCATCATCTGTAAATATGCGCTCTCTTCTATTGAATTGAATTGAATTCCTTTATTGTTATTGCATGGTACAATGAGATTCAATATGCAAATCCTCCATAAAGTATTTTTCTATAAAATGGAAAAATAACAACAATAATAATAATAAGATAAAAACAGGGGAAAATATACAATATGAAAACATAAGTGGCTCAGGTTGTGCAATATTACAACTGTAATGCAAGTTTACAGTGAGGCAATTGTACTTATAAGTACAAACAGTTCTACTGGGAGCACTTGATGGACTGATTGAGTGCATTTATAGCTCTTGGGATGAAACTGTTTCTGAATTGCGAGGTCCATACAGGAAAGGCTCTGAAGTGTTTGCCGAATGGGTGGAGTTCAAATAGACTGTACGCACGGCTGAGGCAGCCAGATGCTGTAACCCTATATTTCTCCCTGCTCTTGACACAATCTGCCGTAGAGCTTTCCGATCAGCTGCTGTAAGGCTGTGATTCCACACTCAGATACAGTGGGTTAAAATACTCAGAGTGGTGCACTGATAGTAACACAGTGGCTCTGGTATTTGGAATAGTTTGGCCATTCTGTGCACCATTTTATGGTTACAGGTTAATTACAATCAGCTGCCTTAAACTAATAAACGATATGTGGTTTATTTCAGTGTATTTGATAAAACCGCATTAGGGATGTGAATCTAAAAAATAAAGGGAAACCACACAGGAACAGTAGTACTGCTTTGACGCTGGGTGCCACCAGTTTGTAAAACCGATCGGACAACTTGCATATGCAAGGGATTGAGCTGGAGTGAAAATGTGCATGGCTTTACACCAAGTTTAGTTTTTATACATTGAGATGTGAGGTGTATGAAACATTTTTGTGCGTACGCCCTGGTACGTTTCTAGACGAAGCTGCCCTTCTGTCTTGTGAGCTACTTAGACAACTGTCCACTTCGTCTGGAGCAGAACTCCATGAAGGAGAAACAATTGACCTAGAATCTTACACGATGTCCTACTTTTTTTTTTTTTTATTTACTTTCATTTTTGTTATGAAATGGGGTACCCGGACAATTCTTAAACCTTTACAGTATTCTGCCTGCATTTGTTTATAGGGTTACCTCTGCTACAATGGCTGTACTGCTTGAAAAAAAAAAACACATTTCAAACAAACAAAAAAATTATATTAATGCTATTTACAAACCCTTTAAGTGTAATTTATTTTAATAAGATATTAACCAAATAAATCATATGGTTCTAAATGAGGCATACAGACTATTATCTACAGTTAATTCAAATCTTATGGATATAGTTGTTCATATACTACTGTCCTCCTTGAGCGATAAAAGTAACATCTATACTAATTAAAGATACTAGATGAAATCCTTGAATCAATAATGATAAAATAAGCTTTTATTTATTCTCATATTGATTCTTACCTCATAATTCTCTTTTCTTTGTGGTTTCTAGATATTGCCTAGAAAACCTTTCTGGCTGCAAGATGCTAATGCTCTGTTGCTCAGGGGACCAATGATTGTTAAGAAGTAATCAAGTGATAGGAAGTATAGCAATAATATATCTTCTTTATTCCTAATCGCATCGTAATGGAGACAATCCTGTGAAAATTATGGCTATGCAAATCTTTAAAGTGGCTTGGTGTTGAGAAGAGTAAGGTGCACTTCACATTTAAAAAAATGCAAAATAGTAGAGAAATATAGGTTTTAAATCTTCAAGCCATTTCAGAGTCAATTTCTTAAACATCTAATTACATTTTATTTTAGTGAACCAATTACTTTACTCCTTATACGCTTATTTTGCAGTTTTAAAGACCATTTAGATGGACTAATTAAAACATTAATTTATAGAAGAATCACAAAGCAAATTCTTCCTTCCATCCACTCATTTATATAGTTCCGAACTATAAAAAGTCAGATCTCATGCTGGGTGTACAAGGCAAAAATCAGGTGTGATTGAGACTCCATTCTATTACAGGGCACACTTAGGCTACCTCATAAGGGTACAATTTAGAGATGGCAGGTAACCTAACTGGATGTGATAGAAAATAAGAGAAAATCCATGCAGACACTGGGAGCACATGCAAACTGCACACTAGTCTTGCCTGGGCTCAGAGACAAGACTTTCAAATCATTTGTGGAAGAAAGAACAAGGATTTCGTATCAAATCAAGTCAAATTAAATTTTTACATACAAATTATATGTATATAAAATATAAAATGAAATGAAATGATTAGTTGCACAACTCTTATCACTGTGCATTAGAGAAGAATATAAAAGGACAATAACAATAATATATGCCCTCATCCATCCATCCATCCATCCATTGTCTCCCGCTTATCCGAGGTCGGGTCGCGGGGGCAGCAGCTTGAGCAGAGATGCCCAGACTTCCCTCTCCCCGGCCACTTCTTCTAGCTCTTCCGGGAGAATCCCAAAGTGTTCCCAGGCCAGTCGAGAGACATAGTCCCTCCAGCGTGTCCTGGGTCTTCCCCGGGGCCTCCTCCCGGTTGGACGTGCCCGGAACACCTCACCAGGGAGGCGTCCAGGAGGCATCCTGATCAGATGCCCGAGCCACCTCATCTGACTCCTCTCGATGCGGAGGAGCAGCGGCTCTACTCTGAGCCCCTCCCGGATGACTGAGCTTCTCACCCTATCTTTAAGGGAAAGCCCAGACACCCTGCGGAGGAAACTCATTTCAGCCGCTTGTATTCGCGATCTCGTTCTTTCGGTCATGACCATAGGTGAGGGTAGGAACATAGATCGACTGGTAAATTGAGAGCTTCGCCTTGCGGCTCAGCTCCTTTTTCACCACGACAGACCGATGCAATGCCCGCATTACTGCGGATGCCGCACCGATCCGCCTGTCGATCTCACGCTCCATTTTTCCCTCACTCGTGAACAAGACCCCGAGATACTTGAACTCCTCCACTTGGGGCAGGATCTCGCTACCAACCCTGAGAGGGCACTCCACCCTTTTCCGGCTGAGGACCATGGTCTCGGATTTGGAGGTGCTGATTCTCATCCCAGCCGCTTCACACTCGGCTGCGAACCGATCCAGAGAGAGCTGAAGATCACGGCCTGATGAAGCAAACAGGACAACATCATCTGCAAAAAGCAGTGACCCAATCCTGAGCCCACCAAACTGGACCCCCTCAACACCCTGGCTGCGCCTAGAAATTCTGTCCATAAAAGATATGAACAGAATCGGTGACAAAGGGCAGCCCTGGCGGAGTCCAACTCTCACTGGAAACGGGTTTGACTTACTGCCGGCAATGCGGACCAAGCTCTGGCACCGATCGTACAGGGACTGAACAGCCCTTATCAGGGGGGCCGGTACCCCATACTCTCAGAGTACCCCCCACAGGATTCCCCGAGGGACACGGTCGAATGCCTTTTCTAAGTCCACAAAACACATGTAGACTGGTTGGGCAAACTCCCATGCACCCTCCAGGACCCTGCTAAGGGTATAGAGCTGGTCCACTGTTCCGCGACCAGGACGAAAACCACACTGTTCCTCCTGAATCCGAGGCTCGACTATCCGACGGACCCTCCTCTCCAGGACCCCTGAATAGACTTTTCCAGGGAGGCTGAGGAGTGTGATCCCTCTGTAGTTGGAACACACCCTCCGATCCCCCTTCTTAAAGAGGGGGACCACCACCCCGGTCTGCCAATCCAGAGGCACTGTCCCTGATGTCCATGCGATGTTGCAGAGGCGTGTCAGCCAAGACAGTCCTACAACATCCAGAGCCTTGAGGAACTCCGGGCGTATCTCATCCACCCCCGGGGCCCTACCACCAAGGAGTTTTTTGACCACCTCGGTGACCTCAGTCCCAGAGATGGGGGAGCCACCTCTGAGTCCCCAGGCTCTGCTTCCTCATTGGAAGGCATGTTAATGGGATTGAGGAGGTCTTCGAAGTATTCCCCCCACCGACCCACAACATCCCGAGTCGAGGTCAGCAGTGCACCATCCCCACCATATACAGTGTTGACACTGCACTGCTTCCCCTTCCTGAGACGCCGGATGGTGGACCAGAATCTCCTCGAAGCCGTCCGAAAGTCATTCTCCATGGCCTCCCCAAACTCCTCCCACGCCCGAGTTTTTGCCTCAGCAACCACCAAAGCCGCATTCCGCTTGGCCTGCCGGTACCTATCAGCTGCCTCCGGGGTCCCACAGGACAAAAGGGTCCTGTAGGACTCCTTCTTCAGCTTGACGGCATCCTTCACCGCCGGTGTCCACCAGCGGGTTCGGGGATTGCCGCCACGACAGGCACCGACCACCTTACGGCCACAGCTCCGGTCAGCTGCCTCAACAATAGAGGCACGGAACATGGCCCATTCGGACTCAATGTCCCCCACCTCCCTCGGGATGTGGTCGAAGTTCTGCCGGAGGTGGGAGTTGAAGCTACTTCTGACAGGGGGCTCTGCCAGACGTTCCCAGCAGACCCTCACAACACGTTTGGGCCTACCACGCCTGACCGGCATCCTCCCCCACCATCGAAGCCAACTCACCACCAGGTGGTGATCAGTTGACAGCTCCGCCCCTCTCTTCACCCGAGTGTCCAAGACATGTGGCCGCAAGTCCGACGACACGACCACAAAGTCGATCATCGAACTGAGGCCTAGGGTGTCCTGGTGCCAAGTGCACATATGAACACCCCTATGCTTGAACATGGTGTTCGTTATGGACAATCTGTGACGAGCACAGAAGTCCAATAACAAAACACCGCTCGGGTTCAGATCAGGGGGGCCATTCCTCCCAATCACGCCCTTCCAGGTCTCACTGTCATTGCCCATGTGAGCATTGAAGTCTCCCAGCAGAACGAGGGAGTCCCCAGAAGGTATGCCCTCTAGCACCCCCTCCAGGGACTCCAAAAAGGGTGGGTACTCCGAACTGCTGTTCGGTGCATACGCACAAACAACAGTTAGGACCCGTCCCCCCACCCGAAGGCGAAGGGAGGCTACCCTCTCGTCCACCGGGGTAAACCCAATGTACAGGCTCCAAGTTGGGGGGCAATAAGTATACCCACACCTGCTCGGCGCCTCTCACCGGGGGCAACTCCAGAGTGGTAGAGAGTCCAGCCCCTCTCAAGGAGATTGGTTCCAGAGTCCAAGCTGTGCATCGAGGTGAGTCCGACTATATCTAGCCGGAACCTCTCAACTTCGCGCACTAGCTCAGGCTCCTTCCCCTTCAGAGAGGTGACATTCCACGTCCCAAGAGCCAGTTTCTGTAGCCGAGGATCGGACCGCCAAGGTCCCCGCCTTCGGCCACCACCCAACTCACACTGCACCCGACCTCCTTGGCCCCTCCCATAGGTGGTGAGCCCATGGGAAGGGGGACCCACGTTGCCTCTTCGGGCTGTGCCCGGCCGAGCCCCATGGGTGCAGGCCCGGCCACCAGGCGCTCGCCATCGAGCCCCACCTCCAGGCCTGGCTCCAGAGTGGGGCCCCGGTGACCCGCGTCCGGGCAAGGGAAAACGCCGTCCAAAATTGTTTTTCTTCATAGGAGGTTTGTTTAACCGCTCTTTGTCTCATCCCTCACCTAGGACCAGTTTGCCTTGGGTGGCCCTACCAGGGGCATAAAGCCCCGGACAACAGAGCTCCTAGGATCATTGGGACACGCAAACCCCTCCACCACGATAAGGTGACGGTTAAAGGAGGGGTAATATATGCCCTTATACAGTAAATATAAATAAAAATTAAAATATGTGACAAAAAAATAACTAAATTAATAACTTAATAAACTAAAAAAATAATGTAAGACATTTAACAATAGGGCATCATGCAGTTCCAGACACTTTTCTTGTTCAAGATACAGCTGAACTGTGGGAAAAAGAGCCTCCTAAGACTCTCTGAACTGGTCTTCAGGCAGTAGTAACACTTCCCTGACCACAGCACAGAGAAGAGGCCATTACTGGGATAGCCGGCATCACCAATAGTTGATCCAATATTGCTGGTATAGATGACCTGAAAGTTTGAGAGTACACACCCAGTGATGTGTTCAGCTGATTTCATCAGTCTGCAGAAACTTGTCATCCTTATGTCTACCAGGCAGCAATATTTACTGTTAGGATACTTTGAGGGTGGATATGTCGAAGTTCTGTAGTCTTTGGGTGGACATCCTAAAATCCCTGAGGTGGTAAAGACATTGTTGTAACTTCTTTACCAAGGTGTTCATGTGTTAAGGCCAGGGGCCTCATGCATAACGCCGTGCACAGAATTCACACTAAAACATACGCACAATAAAATCCAGATGCATAAATCTGTGCGAATGCCAACTTCCACGTTCTTCCACTCCATAAATCCAAGTCAGTGTGAACAGTAATGCATGTGCATGCACCTGCTGCCCCACCCTACCTCCTCTCAGAATTTTGCCTCTTTGAATATGCAAATCAATATAAATAGCCCCTTACCTTCAGCGTTTCACGAAGACAATGGCTAAAGCACGGGAAAAAAAAAAAAACTTCAGCTAATGCGAAATGCAGGTCCAGCTAAGTGAAGTAGAGGCAAGAAAAATGTTTTATTTGGTTAGGAAGCTTAGGAAGTAGAATAAGCAACAAAAGGAAACTGATGGAGTGGCATAGCGTGGCGGATGCACTCAAGAGTTCTGGAGCAGAAAAACACACTGTGACTGAAATAAAAAAGAAGTGGTCAGACATCAAAGTTGCTGTGAAAAGGAGAGTCACAGCTCATCATCTGCATGTCAGCACCACTGGAGGAGGTAGTGAACTCCAGTAGCTCACACTGTTTGAGCAGCGAGTTGCTGCAATTATTGCCGACACACTTATTGCCGGCATTTTACCAGCGGGGAGGGAGATTCTGACATGACCGCGGGTGACGGTGAGTTTTTATTTCTTTTTTGATTACCATTATTTATACTCGTGTAAATAATTTGCATTATTAGTAATTATAATTACTGTGTATTTAGTTCTAGACAATAGTACAAAAGCTGACCCCAATGCGGAGGATGTGGCTCCAGGCGATGATGGTGCTGCTTCTATGCCGACCACATCTTCAGGCACTGGCTATTCACACACCCCTGCCTCAGAAACCGCTGGGCAATCATCTGGCGGTGTGCTGACTGATGCAGTTCTGGAATCCCAAAATGCATTGGTGGATGTGGTGAGAGATGTAGCCAATGAACTACAAAATATAAAGGCAGTATTATGTGATATTGACCAAAAATTAAATGAATTTGTGAAAAAATAAATGATGCACCTGCTTACCTGTTTTTACATTCTGTTAATTACATTCATTCGACATTGTAATGCTGTCCGGTGTGGCTGATCATTTGGTGGTCTAGGGTCAGGTTCATCATACCGCATCTCTTCAGATACGGACAAGCTATGTAGGAGTGCCATATTATGTAGAATGCTGCATGCTTGCACAATGTGACACACTTTCTGTGGACTATAGCACAGCACTCCACCAGTCTTATCCAGGCAGCGCCAACGGCCCTTAAGCTGCCCTATAGTATGTTCTACCACCGCCTGAGAGTGGAGGTCAGTATAACGTCTCTCTTGTTCAGTCATTGGGTTGGTGAGAGGGGTGAGAAGCCACGTCTTCAGTGGGTACCCACTGTCACCTAAGTAATCGTGTTATATGGTTACATTGTACAGATAACGTACGACTATGACCAAAAAGGTAATAAATGTCTTATCTTACCGAGAAGCCAGTCATCACACACAGCACCATTTTCAAGTTTGTTCCCCACACTACTATTTATCAGGATGAAAGAATCATGAGTTGAGCCAGGCCATTTCACAACAACAGTAGTGAGGAGCATTTTCACATCACTGATGATTTGCACATTAATAGAGTGAAAATGCTTTCTATTTACATAAACAAATTCATTCTGTGAAGGTGCCTTTATAGCAATGTGAGTGCAGTAAACCACTCTGATATCATTGGGAAAACCGGACATTGCTGCAAGTTGTGATTTGATGTTTGCCTGTTCAACCAGAGTGTACGGAAATCTTATATATCTGCTTGACAAGTGGATAATACCATCCCATACAGCTGGCATGGCATGACTCAGTGATGACTGAGAAATACCCGATCAGTCAGCCAGTTCATGCTGAGAAGCTCCTGTGGCTAAAAACCCAAGAGCGGACAGAACTTGCAAAGGAGCAGGTACAGCACAATTCCTCAAATTCTGCCTTTGTACATCCAGCGCCAGTTCAGCACACAGTTGCAAGAGGATCGCTCTTGGAAATCTAAACCAACTTAAAAGCCAGTCATTGTCATGTGCCAAGTAAACAGTATGATTTCTGAGTCTCTTGTAATCCTTCCATTTGCGATGTCCTCTAACAATGCTAAAGCAGCCATGGCAGTGGAATAGTTTGGCCATTCTGTGCACCATTATATTGTTACAGGTTGATTACAATCAGGTGCCTTAAATTTATAAACAACATGCGGTTAATTTCAGTGTATTTGATAAAGCCGGCGTTGTGGATGTGGATCTAAAAAAGAAAGGGAAACCAACAGCAGCACTGCTTTGACGCTGGGTGCCGGCAGTTTGCAAAACCGAGCAGAGAACTTGTGTATGCCAGGGTTTGAGCTACTGTAGCGTGAAAATGTGCGTGGCTTTACGGCAAGTTTAGGTTTTATACATTGCGATTTGAGCGTGGAAACGGGAGTGCGCAACATTTTTGTGCGTACGCACCATTTATACAGTACATGAGGTCCCAGGTCTGATCCTCTGTGATGTGGACACATAGGTACCTAAAATTATCTACCCTATTCACCTGACTACTTTTAATACTGAGGGCGTAGTTCTGCTGCTGTTGTTTTCTCTCAAAGTCTACAATCAGCTTCTTTGTCTTGCTCACATTCAAGAGTAGAAACTGTTGTCCTGACACCAGTGCGACAGACTATTCACTTCATCAGATAAGCCTGCTCCTTATTGTTAGAGATTAGGCCTATTACAGCTATGTCATCAGCAAACTTGACAATGACTTAGAGTCAGGAGACTCTATAAATATAATATATATACATACTGTACAATATATATTATTCATAGGGGAATTGTTTAAGAATTTATAGGTATTATAAATAGGTGACACACAGATCCATTCCTATGTTTAAAAGTCATGCCAGACTCCCACAGTGAACATTCATTAGACAAATAGGTGGAAAAAAGGAAAACTGACATAAGAAAGTGAATAGTTCACTGAATCTCAGAGTATCTATATAATCTGTAATTTCAAAACTCTCTGTTCAGTGCAACTGAATGTTATTATTCCTTCTCTTACAGAGTAGGTTAATAACACCTAAAACAACATACTTCAGTTATACAATGCGGTTTTGTAAATACAATCCTACATAATAATAATACAGTCTCCACTGCTGACATATCTAAAAAGAAAATCTCTAATTATCTCTGCAGGTGACTGAATTTCCCGAAAATTCTGAGCAGCATTACTCTGTATAGGCACAGAAACAAACTAAAAGTTTCTATTCAGCAGCCTAAGCAAAGAGTTAATGGTCACACATGCAAGAAAGCTGCAGATACACACGGAGCCCAATGACCCAAAGATTTCACAGGTATTATTGAAGTGAGGACTAAGAGGAAGTGGAGAACATTAGTTTGATGAGAACAGGCTATTCAATCCAACAAAGCTTGGCAATCCTATTCACCTAATTTCTCCAAAATAACATTAAGTTGAGTTTTAAAAGTCCCAAAAGTCCTATAATCTTCTGCACTACTTGGTACTTTATTCAATGTAAAAAAGAGATGCAGTCAAGCAAGCCAAGGAATGATTGGAACATAAAGTTGCATCTGGCAGGGCAAGCCTGGGTAGCATTATTATGCTTCATTATGATAATACTCTGAGAAGAGGTAGATGCAGACTGGTCCAGGATGGGGTGCAAGTATAGGTGGAGGAGATTTGTGCTGCTAAGATAGCAAGGATAAAGGAATGGTGCACTTGGATTAGAGAGTGTGATGGATTGGAACATCATGTGATCTGAGGTCTGGCAGTCTGATACTCAAATAAATAAGTTCCTAATCCAGTCACCAATGTACTCCCTAGCCAATCCAAGTTGAGTCACCATGCCTGTTTTGCCAAAGGAAAGGAATGCTAGAGTACATCCTCAGAAGTTATCTAAGCCATAGGTGAAGGTCACTATCACTTGCACCATGACAGGGTGCTGAAGCTGCCCACTGAATCCATCAGTATCAGTGTTACATAATCCAAGCACCTCCACCAAGCAACTTCTATTAGAGCAAGTGTATCTCCCCAACCATAGCCAACTCCATCAACCAGTTTGCAGGAAATGACTAAAGATTGTCAGAGGTGGACTTAGAGCTGTAGGTCAAACATCTAAACACCACTGGAGCAGCTGTACTCACACCCGATATTGCACTGGCATAAGCATAAGGAGGTAGTTTGAGTTATGTTGACCTTGCCATTGGAAAACCAAATCGATCAGGTCAATGAGACGAAGAGATTCAAGTTTGCATATTTGGTGCTTGAGTGCAGCAGAAATGGCTGGAATGCATGATGTGCACCCAATAAAGAAAAGAAGGAGTCAGTGTGAAGCTCTCATCCTCTGAAAGGCCTCTAGTCTATTGGGTGCATATCAGACAAAAGCAATTAAAACCAACACGGATTCTTCAAAAAGGGCAAGGGCAAGATTATTGTAGAACAGAAGGAGCGAGCCATAGACTGGTAATGCTATTTAGACACAGGATGGTCTTTGGTTAATCAGCCCTACTTGGAATGTCTAGGCAAGGATGCCTGATATTGAAAGACCCAAAAAACCCAAAAATTCTAGGTAACATCCCTAATGATGTGTCCAAGCATATCAAAAATGTACTGCATATTGTAATCATATTTCATAAAGCATGCTTATGTTTTATGTACAATATCATTACTTTGGACCAATTTATTTACTTTACCCAAGTAGAAAAAAAAACTTGGGTATAACATTAAAAAATGTTCTGTGACACAATCATTTTGGCAAGACATATGGAAGAGCAGACAATTGCCATTAACAATGCTGGCCTTCTGTACATTATAAGGAAAACTGACAGATTTAGCAGATTAAAGGTAAAAACATTTTTAGAAGTGTGGCAGGTGGCCGGGTGCGGCCCTCAATCAGCCGCCTATATAAGGAGCCCTACAATCAAGGCTGGAGTCGGGTGAGGAGGTGGACGAGGTCAGAGGAGGCGGCAAGGAGAGGCCCTGAGTGTTTGTGAGGAGAAGAGAGACGGCTAGTGAAGGAGCCGGGACTTTGAGAGACGGTGGGGGTTTGTTGGTGTGGTGCACATAGAGACTTGTATTATAATAGTAGTTGTGTAAATAAACGTGTGGTGATGGACTGCAACGTGTCTGCCTGTCTGTGTCCAGGCTGTACCATTCTACAGTGGCGTAGTCAGCAGGATGCTGCACCTGGCACAAGGTGCGGACCTGTATTCAAGAAATTGTCTGTGGAAGGCCTGGCACAGCAGGCGAACTCACCCACGTGCTGCAGGGGCGGCGTGCACCAAACCCCGCAGGGGAATACAGTGTCGCGGACCGCTAGCGGTCCAGTGTCGGACTTTGTATTTCAGGGGCGGCTCACGGACGCAGCAGCAACAAGAGGCGCTGCCGGGAACGAGCTGCTGCAGCTGGGGAAGCCGCAGCAGCAGCGGAGCTGCCCGGAGAGACGCTCTCTCCCATGCTTCCTCGTTACAGGCATGGGATTGGACAGCGTGTCCTGTTCTCTCACCAGTGAGTGGTCGGAGGCGAGAGCAGGGAATGTCCGTCCCGTGCTTCACAGAAACCCGAGTGGGCCGCAGGGAAGCGCCCACAGAGAGCAGTCGGTGAGTGGAACTACTCGCAAGGTAAGCCCACCGCCGGCTGCTTCTCTCTCTTTGGCGGTGATATTGCAGGAGCTGCAAAAACAGCTGCGCCTTGTGCTGTCGCCGCCGGCCGAGTGATGTGCCCTCCGGGTGGAGACGCTGGACTCAGGAGGGATGGCAGTGGCGTCGGATCGAGAGCCGCAGGCAGAAGAGGATCGGCGCGCTGCAGGAGCTCCTGGACGGAGAGGCACAGCGGGGAAGGTAAGGGAGACCGACCCCGTTAAGCTCCGGACGCCAGCGAGGCTGGGTCTGCCCTCTTACAATGGGCAGATCCGAACCGCTGGGGCGTCACAAAGTAAACGGAGGAAGCGGCTTGGGGAAGCCAGTTCCTCCGATAAGCGAGGACATGCTGCTGGGTGCGCGTGTCCCGCAAAGGGCCGTCCTCTGTGGAGGCAGAGGAGAATCCCGCAGCTGGAGAGGTCGAAACAGAGAGTAATCCCACTGGTGATTCCATGGTGGGGAGCACGGACTGCTCGTGTTGGGAAGCCGAGAAAGAGAGCATCGGGGCGCCGATCGGGGCTGAGAGCGTTGGCCCAGCTGAGGACGAGCCGAGGGGCTGTATCAGGGCAACGCCTCCGCCCTTGTTTTTCTTTTGTTTTGGCAGGATCGGGCCCTAGGCTACAGTGTGTCGGCTTGCCGCCGAGGGGTTCCCGTCCTCCTGGAATGGTTCGCTGGTCCCAGGAGGTCTCAGCTAGCGGGGGTGTACTGTGGCAGGTGGCCGGGTGCGGCCCTCAATCAGCCGCCTATATAAGGAGCCGCCGCCCTACAATCAAGGCTGGAGTCGGGTGAGGAGGTGGACGAGGTCAGAGGAGGCGGCAAGGAGAGGTCCTGAGTGTTTGTGAGGAGAAGAGAGACGGCTAGTGAAGGAGCCGGGACTTTGAGAGACGGTGGGGGTTTGTTGGTGTGGTGCACATAGAGACTTGTATTATAATAGTAGTTGTGTAAATAAACATGTGGTGATGGACTGCAACATGTCTGCCTGTCTGTGTCCGGGCTGTACCATTCTACAGAAGTAAGCATTTAGAGCACTGTAAAAAAATCTTACACTGACTGTATTTTTGCAGGTAAAAAATCATATTTACAAATTTTTAGTAAGATTTATTTGTACTTGAACTAAAAAGGTACTCAGAGTTTTCAGAGATTATACTTTGTGACATCCATATAACGTAAACGGTTAGCCATACCTTAGGTCAGGTGAGGAAACGCATAAACTTGTCATGAACCTCTATTTTCATTACTTCTTCATTAGAATCATATTGCTTTTTCTAGACACATATCATTTAATGTGTGTTCCCATATAATGTGCGAAGTGCCTAGCGTGTTACACCATGTCTGTCTGTATGTCTGCATGAAACAACTCAGCCCCCCATGGACCAATTCTGTTGAAATGTGGCATGCTTATTCTTCAAATAAATTTGTCAAGACAGTTCAATTTTCATTGCGATATCTCGAACAGATCGTGCTGTACACAATTTTAAAATTTTAAAAGCTTGCATTGAAAATCATTGGTGAATTTGGGAATTCGTCTAACTTAAAACAAAGAAACATTCTGTGTGACTTCATTTACGAATTAGTTTACTATTTCAATTTTACCTTGACAGCTATTATACCAACTTGTATTTTTTTATAGTTTCCTTATTTTCACCTCCGATAGCAGCTACGGCCTATAAACAGACCCCCAGTACATGAAACACAAGCAATGCTTGTACATGCATGGTACACTGCCTGAGCTTGTGTGGCTTGAGTGCAAGCAGAAGAGAATCAGTGTCACTTCAGTCCTTCTGAAGTTTGCTTTGGTAAGTTAAATGATCATCCTAACCGTTTATATATAGATCAAAGAAGGGCCCTCTGGCATGTAAGCCATTATGCAGACAGTAAATGCACATTTCATTTACTCAGTATTAACAGTACACTAAACCAACCACACTGCTTCATTGTCTAGAGATTGCAATGATTCACTATTTCACTGTCACTATAAGTCACCAAGGTGACCAGATGTCTATATCATAGGAACGGTCCTGATTTCATACTGAAATTAAAAAAATATTAAAATGTCATAACAGTCTACCCATTCAATAAAGTTTTTCAGTGCTGCAAACATCATCACAATATGTTTACAACAGTGCGCATGAAACTCCAAAGGGGAAATCCCTCTTGATTAGGATCTTGTGTTAAATTTGAACAGCATTACGAGGACCAAGGACCATTAGGAGGACCAAGAAGCAAACAAAAACAGACAGTAATGCCATTTAATTGTTTCCACTTCAAACTCTGTGCACAATCCTACATGTTTACTTTGAAAGTGTTTTTGTTTTCCTGTGCCCTCATCCCACTCTGATGATGATAAAATAAGCAGGCCTTAAATATATAAGGGGTTATGCTTGGGCATACAGGCTACCCCTTATATATAATTTACAATCAGAGTGACACCTTTACCTAAAATCCATAATGGTCACTCCTTGCAATAAGGTTTGCCTTTCAGTTCTCTAAGTCCCTAATATTTGCCATAACTGAATAGCTTTGCAAATCCCATTTGGACCCTCCAGCCCTGAAGTGGATTGAGAACTACTGAATTCAGTCCATTGAGGGCTATAGTGCCTGTCCTCGAACGCACCTAAATGTTATGCCTTGAGTACATTTTCTAACTTGTTTAAATTGAACATCAGATTTTATACCTCTACCTTTTCTCATTCTGATCCAGTCCCATGAGGGAGAGC
Source organism: Erpetoichthys calabaricus (assembly GCF_900747795.2). NCBI lineage: Eukaryota > Metazoa > Chordata > Cladistia > Polypteriformes > Polypteridae > Erpetoichthys > Erpetoichthys calabaricus. The sequence continues at coordinate 40,889,436 of NC_041400.2, read as the reverse complement.
CTGCAACAATTAATATTTCCTTATGCACAATCCTGACCACACAATATGTAACTGTACTTTGGATTCCAGTACATAGTATAGACCATTTCACACTATTTTGATTTTGTTGTTTACATTTTTAAGCAATTAACAGTACTGCCAATGGGAATGTGATCCACAAGAATATACACTTCCCTTTAAAGTCACATTACCTTGCTATTTGTGTTTGCCTTTGGCTATACATCTCTGGAAGTAACCAGACATTATTAGAGAAGGATCCAGACAGAAAATATCACTATATGCAGACAATATGGGGGTTTATATATCAAACCCACAATTATCTCATCTTATATGTGTGAGAAGAATTTCATAAGATTTCTGGTTTCAGAATTAATATACTGATATAAGAGGTAACAGTGATATTACATCATATTTGATTGGATAGTTATTTTTCCTATTATCAGAACAGTTTAAATATTTAGGGATAATCATCACAACTAAATATAAATTACCATTTCCCCATTGGGCCAGCCAAAACTAGTATCAGCATTTTTTATATATTGATTATTATAACCAAAATCAAAGCAACTAAAAAACAGAAGTATATTATAATGATATAAATACAATCTGTGGTTCCATTCTTTAGATATTTTTAAAATTACATAAAAGCCATTAAGAAGGCAAAGATTCAAGCATCGAGTATGATGCATAACACAAAAAAATCTAACAGTCCTTACTTTTAGCAAATGTTCAAAGAACAAACATTCACAAAAATGGAGAAAACAGACACAAAAAGCTTATTTTGTATGACTTTGCAATTTTTTTAAATTGATTTTATTAAAAGCAAGTAACATTCCGTACAAATGAGTCAGACTTAACAAAACTAAATTCAATCCAGCCCCCACCAACTCCATGATCAAAGGGATGTGGTTGGAGATAACCACATACTTGCAAGATTTGATTGTGGGCAAAAAAATATCTATAAAAAATAATCAGTTCTTGAGAAACAGTGATGTACCGGTGAAAAGAAGGAATATGCTCTTGAATTTGGATTTCGAAATTTCCAAGGGTCCGATAAATTATGAGCAATTATGAACGGTGTAATTGTTTTTTCAGTGTTAAATGTTATTGCCCCTGGGGCCGAACACCTATCCAGGTCTGGATTTAAAACACAGTTAAAGTCTCTGGCCATCATAATTTTATGAGAGTTCACATTAGGAATAGATGCAAATACATTTTGGATGAAGTCTCTATCATCCACATTGGGTGCTTAGATATTTATCAAAATCACTTTACAATTAAATAAATTACCCATCACCATCATCTATTGCCCTTCAGAATCATATACTACATCTGATACTACCAATGAAATTGTTCTATGTATTAAGATTCCCACAACTCTAGTTTTTCTTGTATAGCTGGAGTGGAATATTTGGCCAGTCCAATCTCTTTGCTACTGAAACTGACCCTTGCTTAATAAGTGGGTCGCCTGTGAAAAATACCAGCTTGGCATTTAGATCTGTTAGGTGAGAGAATACTTTCTTTCTCTTTAATTTGTTTTTGAGACCTTTGACATTCCAGCTCACAAAGTTCACTGTTTGGACATAGAGACATTGCTTCTGGACATGTGTTGACATTTTGTAGTCTTAAATTAAGGTAGTACATTATTACATCAGATAGCTTTAATCTTAATTTCCAATTTTGCAAGAAGTTATTGCTATAAAGTCTTTTGTTGTGTTGGCTTACTTACAATTGTGGGGGTAAAAAGGATAGATTAGAAATAGCTTGCTCTCTTTCTCTAACACCTCAAAACAACCCCCACCCCCGCCCTGCCTTGCCCTGCCCTGCCCGCCCTACGGCCTGCCCCATTTTGCCTCCCCACATGAAGCTAGATCACACTTCATGAAGTCACAGTCCTCTGACATACCCAGAGACAGAGCACGTCCAAAACAAAACAAGCCCCCCAGCAGCGTAGTAGAAGGATTAAAGTTGAGATATCTATTGACAATAAAGTCTAAATATTATACACCTAGAATATGATCTTAAACAGTCCCAAGACTTTACAGTTTTAAGCTTCTATACTTACGATATGTTTCATTATGTTACTTTTATTAACTTGATTGCTTTATACCTTGCCATTTGAAAACTAAACTGATAGCAGAGTGGAACATTCCATTTACAGTACAGTTTAGTTTTGGATTTGAGCTGTACTAAGATATTAAGAACAATTTGTACCTACTGTACCTATTTAAATATGCAGTCTAAAGTCAAACACTTCTATTTAAATAAGCAAATACCTATGCGAATATAGCATGAACATGAGATTACTAAAAATGGTTGTTACACAATTTACTCAGCTTTAGGGGTTTACAAGGTCATTATTGCCAGAGTGAAATTTTTACTTGCATGTGCTAATCAACATGTAACACACCATCACTCTCCAGCACCATGATAAGTGAGCACCCACCTTATCTTGAAACCTCTGTTTTCCTTACATGAAATAACTTGTTAAATTGGTTGTTGTTTACATGTAAACACACTGATTTGATTGCTAAATTAACGTTTTTCAAAAAATAATTTATTTTACATTAATTGCTTGTCCTGCAGTCAATGTAATCATATTGATATGGAGGCAGCTTTCAGCTCAAGTGCTTTGTATCTTTATGTTTCATTATTTAAAGACAAGTTTATATGTTCCTTGCTTTTATAAACCAAATTATATTTGAAATGGTTTTCATAAGCTGCAGCTTACATTTTCACAAGCTTTAGAATTATACACATTTTTCAGTGACATAGAATAAAATAGGAAGTTCATACTAAAACTATGAAGCTTCTCAGATTGAGTTAATAGATTGGCAGTTTTATGAAAAGTTAGCAAGTTTTATTCTTTTGGTAAACTGCAGATGGAAATGCTGCATGCTATTGCATGATTCCCACTAGAGATCTCATTTTTGAGAACTTTTCATTTAATTAGCTCATCTGACTGTGCAGAATTTGTTCAACGATTTTATACATAAATCATTAGATCTGTAACAAAGATTTATTGAAAGAGGTTACAATAAAATATATAATAGGGCGATTTATGGAGGAAAAGTTCATGCTCACAGGAATATTCTCTTTATAGGAGAAATCTCCCTCTAATAAATGATTTTGTCCCTTAGCCTGTTCTGGGTGGTTAAATCAGACCAAACAAAGGTTTTTGTAATACTGACTTTAACAGGCTATTCTGTCTTTCAAGACTTGCCAACATTCGCTTTTGTATGGAAGCCCAGCATTAACAGTTTAATTAAGCACTAGCTGTACTACCTGTCTGAGATGAGTTGAAATTTAAGTAATCAACATAAACCTCACAATATTCAGCATTAACATTTGCAGTGCATAATCTATTAGAATGTATTTTGTAATGCATGTAGTAATAAAATGCATTGTATGTTTCATTCCAACAGATGGCACATAACAAACATTAGCACTGCTTTTATGAATCTCATATCAAACAACATAAAAACTGAAAAATAACAACTGGACAAACATACAGATACACAGACAGAGGCATACAGTCGCTTGTTCTTTTATAAAGGTGGATCCTCTTTTAACATTTCACACTGTCTGGTTTGGTAAACCCTTCCATTTCCATTGTCTTTTTTGTTTTTGCTGCCCTGACTCCACAAGGACAGTATCATTAACAGAAACAATCTGATTTTATTTAAAAATAAACATATAGCAGAATGTCGTATTCTGACATGTCATTCTAGCCATGTTATTTAGTGTGTAGTGGAACTGTTGAACATGAAAGTATGACAAAAAGGTCTATGAAATATCGTGTAAAAAGATTGTATTGCAACAACACAAGCTTAATTTGGACAATACTGTATTATCATCAATGTTGACCCTTAAATTTAAAATGTGTATATATTATAGACTTCTTGATCAAAATTCTTCATTCATTTTCTTTACCCCCAAGTGATGTTATGGTGTCATTATATTTAAGGTTTAATGTTGTTTATGACTGCTAGGTAGATGGGGATAATTAAGTAAACAGGTCCCTCGTTCATGGTAGAGCCACATTTGGTTCTGCACCTAGTATTTGAATTACTTTTTCCTTAATTTCCTGTTTTATTGTGTTATCAGATCACCTCTGACCTATCTTTACTTAATGGAGGAAAGGAAGACATGTTAAAATTAGCTGTAACTTTTATCTTTAACTTCTTACCTGTCTTACTGTCCATATTGTACCCCACATATTCAAACCTAGGGAGCTATATGGCTTGCTGCTTGCTGACTGAGACTGTCTTAATTTCCAAACCGTTACTTCAACAAGTTGTACCACCATTAGAGAGCATCACAAAAGCATTATCATGTGCCTTTAAGGGGCCACAGTTAGACAAAGAATGAACAGTCTAGCTTCTTGGCTTGTTAATAACAATCAGACAGAGATCCTAGCTTTTGCTTGAAAAATACATTTGTTTGCATCAAAACCAGGAGCAGAAAATATTAACAACACAAAGAAATTTTTAATCAAAATATGAAAAGCAAAAAATTTCTTGCTGGAGATAGAATGTTTCATTAAAATGTACATGGAAGCAACAGATAGAAAGCCCCAAGAAAGTTTCCATTTCAGCTGAGAGGTTACTTGCAAGTGTCCATTTCTGCAACTGTTACTAATACAGTATGTTATAGAAATAGCAACTGAACTGATTGAACTCTTTTTAAAAATGTCTAATTAAAAGGCAGACACACACACAAACCCCAGCTTACTTGTTTTAATCTCTGTTAGTACAGCATGCCATGGGAATGCAGTTTCTCAAAATACTCTGAAAATGTTACAAATTATTAGCACTAAGCTGAAGGTTGTTTTCCCATGGGAGACAAAAACTGCACTAACTAAGCAAATACTCCTGAATCCTGCTTTGCCTTTCTGCTTTCCCAGAATACACCATACTCCTGTTCTCCTTTATAAGACTGTGAGGCTTAAGGCCTTACCACCTGAAATCTGTCAGTTAAACGTTCAAGTATTCCCCGTACAATACCATTTAGCGGATTATAGATTATTAGAGTGGATTCAGAAAGTTTTCATGCCCCTTCACTTTGTACATATTTTATTGTGTTGTAGACTTAATTTTAAATGGAAAATTTGTAATTTTACCCATCAATCTACACTCAAACTCTCACAATGACAATGTGAAAACATTTTCAGAAAGGTCTACAAGTTTATTAAAAATCAGAAAGTAAAAATTTTCATTTATACAAGTATTCAGAATGTTTGCCTTGGCACTCCAGATTGTGGTCAAGTGCATCCTGTTTGCTTTAATTATCTTTGAGATGTGTCTCGAACTTGATTGCAGTTGTCCTGTGGCAAATTGAATTGATTAAACATTTTTTATAAAGGCCCAAACCTGTGTATATGAGGCCCTGTGTACATGTCAGAACAAAAACCAAGCCATGATGCCGAAGGAACTCTCTGTAGACCTCTGCAACCAAGCTGTGGTGAGGCATACATGGGAGCAAGGGTATAAAACCATTTCCAAAGCTTTGAGTGTTCCCGTTGAGTACAGTGGCCTCCTTAATGGTACAATGGAAGAAGTTTGGAAGAACCGTTACTTTTCCTACAGTTGGTTGTTGGACCAAACTGAGTAACAGAGCAAGAAAGGCCTTGGTCAGGGAGGTAACCAAGATCCCAGTGGGTACTCTTACAGAAATCCTCTGCTGAGAAGGAAGAACCTTTCTGAAGTTTGACCATGTCAGTGGCACTCCATCAATCAGGCATTTACAGTAGAGTGACTAAATGGAAGACACATTTCAGTAAAAAGGCATATGACAGTTTTAAGAGCTCTGAGAGCACAAAGAAAAAGATACACTGCTCTGATGAGGCAAAATGAAAGCCTTTGGGCAGAACTATAGGCACTCTGTCTGGCAAAGACCAGGCACTGCTCATTGCTTTGCTTGTATATCTATATATATCCATCAATCAGGAATAGATATTGTGAAATAAATCAGCCTCGGACACACAAAAAGGTTTGGGGCAGCCACCCATATATTATCCCTGGCTGCAAAAGGTTTTTAGTGGTCGCATTGATGTGCACAGTTCGAGTTCCCAATATGAACTGATTTCTAAAGATAAAATGGCATCTTTATAGATCAGGTCCTGGAAGTAATGTCATCTTGGATGCCGGAACCAGAAGTGATGTCTTTTGGGACACTGGAACCAGAAGTGACATGTTCCAGGGCGCCGGAACCGGAAGTGGCGTCTTTGAAGGGAAATCAGGCAGGTTTTCCTATATTTGGTCTCCAGAGAAGACAGAGGAAAGTTTAGTGCACCCTGCCACCCCCTGGCCTGACGTGGCATTACCTTCTTTCGGGCCACTCAGCTTCCTCCTATTCACACGTGTGTGACAATATACCCATATATATATATGTTGTGACAGATAGGGGGCGCTGTCGTCCCCTTGAACCCTCAGACCAATCGTCAGACACAGATAAATGTCCAATAATTATTTATTATAATAATAAAGTGCACCAAGCACATCCACCTCCACTATACACAATAAACAACCAATAATCACAATAAGAGTGGCACGGTGGCACAGTGGTAGCGCTGCTGCCTCACAGTTAGGAGACCCGGGTTCGCTTCCCGGGTCCTCCCTGCGTGGAGTTTGCATGTTCTCCTCGTGTCTGCGTGGGTTTCCTCCGGGCGCTCCTGTTTCCTCCCACAGTCCAAAGACATGCAGGTTAGGTGGATTGGCGATTCTAAATTGGCCCTAGTGTGTGCTTGGTGTTTGTGTGTGTCCTGCGGTGGGTTGGCACCCTGCCTAGGATTGGTTCCTGCCTTGTGCCCTGTGCTGGCTGGGATTGGCTCCAGCAGACCCCCGTGACCCTGTGTTCGGATTCAGCAGGTTGGAAAATGGATGAATGGATGGATAATCACAATAATCAATATTCAACAACAATCCTCCACTCCCAGCAGCTCAGTCACCCTTCCTCCAAACTCGGCTCACTGCTGGGATTTCCCACAGTCCTTTTAAAGTCCTTGACCCAGAAGTGTTTCTGTCCCTCAGTCCATGTGACTTTATAACATTTCCAGGTTGGGTGAAAACTCCTTTTCTTCAGCCCGGAAGTACGTCATTTCCTCTGTCCCTGTGACTAGGACGTACTTCCGGGTTATACGGAAAATACAAGTCCTTGAGCCTCCCTGCAGCGTCCCCTGGCGGCCCCCATGGTATCCAGCAAGACTGTGATGAAAGACTCCAAATTCCATGATACCCTGCTGGAATTCGGGGCCCCTCCATGTTGCAGGGATGGCTCCATCTGGCGGCTTGGGGGTATTGGCCGGGATAAGCTGCCGGCCATATTCCACTATATATATATATATATATATATATATATATATATATATATATATATATATATATATATACATATTTTTTTTTTTTTGGGAGAAAATTAAACATAATTATGTTAAGTGCAAACTTATTGTGCCAACTGTTTTTCTTTTTCTAAAAGCCAAACTAAAGAATTTATAAAAGGGGCTTGTCCCATGGACATTAAAAATCAGTTTGAATGAAAGAGTTAGATGTGCAAATACTAACCTGACAGCGGAGTTCAACCTAATCATTGAATTATAGCAAGTGTTGTGCAAAGAACTGTAAGAGACGTACATCCTAAAATGCAAAGAGAGGTGGCATATTGTCACTATTAGAAGGAAATGATTTGAAAGCTGCTACAGCCTAGTATCTTAGATGTAGTCACAAAATGTATTGGTCCTTTTTGCCTTTGGTAAAAAATAGCCTTTGTAAGTCTAGGTCTGAAATAAAGTTTCTGCTTTCCAAAGTTTTAATAAGAGAGAGGCATATCTGTCTTCCTAAATACTGTAGAAGCTGAGAAGTTCTAAGATGCCAAAAATCTTAGATGCCATGTAGATCTGCACTATAATGAGGTATTAGAGGCAGACTGTCCAAGTTCATGGATATCTTTAGTTCACTCTAATAACAATCACTAGTAAGCTGGATGGAAAACTACAAATCAGTATTTCTACATTTGTGTTTTTTCTAATGGAAAATCTGTTACTTTCAGAATTTCGATTTTTATGTGATTTTCAATAAACCTTCTACTTTCATAGGCATGGTGATGATGCATGTCTTTTAATATTTATTTTGTTACCTCTTATTAGGCTCACCAGTAAAAAGGATGAATTACTGTAAAATTATAAAAACAGAAATGTGTTTATATTGAGGTGTCAGAACAACAACAACATTTATTTATATAGCACATTTTCATACAAAAAGTAGCTCAAAGTGCTTTACATAATGAAGAGAAGAAAAATAAAAGACAAAATAAGAAATTAAAATAAGACAACATTAATTAACATAGAAAGGAGTAAGGTCCGATGGCCAGGGTGGACAGAAAAAACAAAAAAAAAACTCCAGAAGGCTGGAGAAAAAAATAAAATCTGTAGGGGTTCCAGGCCACGAGACCGCCCAGTCCCCTTTGGGCATTCTACCTAACATAAATGAAATAGTCCTCTTTGTAGTTCGGGCTTTTCACGGAGTCACTTGATGCTGATGGTCATACAGACTTCTGGCTTTTAATCCATCCATCATTGTTGGAACATCATGGTGCTTTGGGTAGATGCTTGAAAGTGAGTGATATTTCCCTTGAAGAATGGTATTTCTTGAAAAGATCAATATAAATTGACTGTAAATTTATAAATGTCTCATCAAAAAAGCTATCGAGACTTGAGAGTGAGCTACGTAGTATGAATATGTCAGCATTGTCTTAATAGACACATGGATTGGGAAAATTCAAAAAGGAATAAACAATAAATAAGACAATTAATACCCTTGCTGATGCGGCCTACAGTTAGTTTTAATTACTTTTCCAAAGCTAAAAAGACATTCCATCCCAAACTGTGCACAAAGTCAGCAATTAAAAGAGGTTAAAAATCATAAACAAACCATTGCATTTAGAATGAAGTTTTAAGATTTCAAAGAAGTGTTGGTTAGGCCATCAGCGGCTGTTGACTGTGTGGTCTGTGTGTGGACCCCAAAATCGCAGTGCAGTGATGAGAACACTAAACTGAAAAAAAAATGGTGCAGTCCTTCAGGTAAGCCATATAACTAAGGTCTGGATTCTTGGTGGTCATGAAAGATCCTTGGGTATCTGTGGAAAAGTTTACAGTGTACCCAATGTCCCGGCTAAATGTCCCACCATGGCCTTGTCTATTCTGGCCCCCTAATCATTCCCTGTGCCTTATTGGTTATCTCTTTCACCCCTCCACCACCTAATAGCTAATGTGTGGTGAGCATACTGGTGTAATAATGACTACCATCACATCATCTAGATGCATTATACACATTGGTGGTAGATGGAGTGCCCCACCACTGTCCATGTAAAGTGCTTTGAGTAGTTAAAAAAGTGCTATATACATGTAATGAATTAATTATAAATATATTCACGTGTATCACTTCTAAAAGCCTATGTTCATCTTTGATGTCGTACCTCTATTGTGGCATGTGACTGGAAACACCAGTTTCCTCCTGTAATGGTAATTGGTAGTTACAAACAGATTGATGCTGGTGTGTCTTCCCATAAGATTTGTTCATATTTTTATCATTTCTGTTGGGATACACTGAACCTTGAAAAGGATCATAAAGTGGATGGCGTGATATTAAAGCTCTCATCTTCAAGATACCAATACATTATAACATACTATAAAGTCTACCAGATTTTAATGTCTATGATAATAGTGCAATTATGATAGAAGGACATTCTCTAAAATTTTCGCTTAGTAATGACATTTTCATGAAATCTGTAAAAGTAAATAAACACCAAGAAGGTCTGTTGCTGTCATCAAAATTAAATTCTGCCTCTGTATGCGTTAATTTTTAATGGACTGTTAATGTTAGAATATTTTATCAAGTCACTTCATGGCAGAACCTTGTAATTAATCAAATAATCAATTCAAGGAAATAGTTCATTAAACCAAGATAAACTGGGAAAGGAAAAAGAAAAGAACAGAAGCTGTAAGATTCACACTTACTGAGTGTATAACATACAATTACTGCATAAAGTGGTCATGTTTAGAATATAATATTTTGTCTATTTCTGGCTGAATTGCTGGTTCATTATCTCTAGACTATGCCCCAAGAATGAGTGCTGTATAGCTCAGCTGGCATAATGAGGTGCACCTGAAGAATTTTCATTTTAGAGTAACGAATACGAATGCATGATTAACAGAATGAAAAAAAAATGTGTATAGCTATCAAATATTTCAAAATATTAAAGTTTGAATGAAATAAGATCTTTTTTTTTCGGGCTTTCTGACAAGGTCACTTTTGCATTACTTTATCTTTTCATAAGTTTTTTATCACTTGTGTGCTGCTTTCGGGTTGCTTGGCTTTTTAAGTTGTGAAACATACTGTAGTAATCTCTCTCGACCCCAAGAAATCATATATAATGGACCTGCTCCACATATTTTCTTAATTAGCAAGGATATGTCTATCATCAGTATATAGTAGCATGCAATGTATGTGAGGTAAGTATGGTTAGAAACAGATATATTTAAAAAAATATCATTGATTTTTTTCTGAAAAATTCAGATTTTATTATGGGTGACACAGGGGTTACTCAGAGTACTGTATTTTCTCCCTTCCCTTTAAGACTTTAAATAGACTATTGAATCATGAACTTTAGAGAAATTTTTTGATGACACTGCCATTAGTTGGGTATATCGGCTTTGGGTAGGACACCAGTAAAGGACTTTGTTGAATGCTACACATTGAACAGTTCATCAGCAGTAAGACAAATGAGATAACAGTTGACTTTAGAAGGGCCAATTCCACTCTGCCCCTGATTCTCATTGTTGGTGAAGTTATACAAATACCTCCGAATGCATCCAAATAACAGGCTTGAGTGAACCACCCACACCGAGGCTTTATACAAGAAGGGTCAGATTTGCCTGTATTTCCTGAGCAGGTTCAGGTCATTTGGTGTATGCAGGCCACTCTGTAGTGGCTAGTACAATTGTTTTTATCCGGGTGTGTGCTGAGGAAATAGCATTAGTTCAGGTGATGCCAACAGACTACCAGGGGTGTGCAAAGTCATTCCTGGAGGTCCGCAGTGGCCGCGGGTTTTTGTTCCAACCCAGTTATTTAATTAGAAAACAATCCTTGCCAATAATTACATTTCATGGCTTGTTAGTGCTTTAACTCTGCTATGTCAAGTCATTCTCAAATCCTAGATTTTTTTTTTCCATTCTAAAGATATCATCCAAATATTTTGAAGTGTAAAACGGATGGGTAATTTTCAGTCCTTCACTTTTTTCTCTTCTCTTTCCTTCCAAGTATTTAATTAAACCAAATAGTGCCTGATAAATACACACAGGCGTAAAGGGTAACAAGCAAAATGGATAACTGCTGGTTTCTTTTGTCATTTGCATCTTATTGCTAATAAGGAGCAATTACAAACCAAGAATGCAGCTGTTTAAGACTTAAATAAGCAATAAGGGTTCAAGATCTTAACGAGGGAGGTAACTAAAATGAAGCAGAAGTGTTTCTAGAGCAATTAGTGCTTCTTATTAAGCAATTGGGTTGGAACAAAAACCTGCAGCCACTGCGGCCCTCCAGGAATGACTTTGCACACCCCTGGACTAAACTAATTAAAAATCTAATTCAATCTTGGGAGTCAACCTGGGGATAGCCTAAAGGCTCAGGGCTGTATACTAATGCCCGTTCTCTTCCTCTCTACCACCTTTTACAGCACTTCCGGTGTTCATCCACTTGGTCTCGCCTCTTCCTTCCTGGCTTGTTTAACTGGAAGTGTTTATTTTTCAGACTCGCATCTCCAGAGAAGTTTCTTTTACTGAAAAGCTTTTTATTATTTTATATTTACAATATATGGATTTCTGGTGTCACCCCAAACCTCCTTTATATGTCTTTGTCCTCCCCTTAATTCTGTAAACTTTTAATTTATTCTTGGGGACAAAAAAATCTATCTATCTATCTATCTATCTATCTATCTATCTATCTATCTATCTATCTATCTATCTATCTATCTATCTATCTATCTATCTATCTATCTATCTATCTATTTTGATTGTAATATTAAAAAAATCAAAAATAACATTCATAATCACTGACCTTGAAATGGTTAGATACTCAACATGCTATGTTTGAAATATGTCATTTTTAAACATTTGGGAATGACTATTAGAGAGATAGAATAACCAGTAAAGAATCAAATATCAAAAATATAATATTTGCGATCAGCAACCTAAAAATAACATAAAATAACACTCTACTAGCCTACATAACCAAACCCCATTTTTTAAAGTTTTGTGAAAAGGAGTAATTTGAGCCTTCATATCCCATTACAGGTTAATCTCATTGGGTCATTTGATGTGGCATGCCCAACATCAAGTCCTTCTCATTCACTGCTGAAAACACTTTTTGCTTTACTATTTATCATAAGGGTGTAATTTCCTGAACAAACTATGGTCCAAAAATTGACAGAAAATGAGGGATTTTTGGGTCTAGAGGGCCAAAAATAGGGGGGACCCTTAAAAAGCTCTACATGTTGCAAAACTAGACATCAACACGAGATGAATGATATATCATATGTGGGGATTTTCTTATACCTGTGAATCTGAAGGCGTTGGGAACAAAATAACTGAAGTGTTTTTATGAACACAACATATGTACCATATATACTTGCATTTAAGTTCTCCCGCGGATAAGTCAGGGCTTCATTTTACTGTATAATTTCCTATTCCGAAGCAACGTTTGCACTTATTTGTGTTTTTTGTATCTCACACCCTCATACACCTTTATCTTAAGAGCATCCCTTATGCACGATGGAGCGTTTGATCAGAACAAAATATGAAGCTGGTTTTCAATTAAAAGTTGTTGAAGTGGTGAAAGGAATTGGTAACTGCGCTGCTGCAACAAAATTCGATGTGTCTGAGAAACTGATGCGAGATTGGAGGAAGCAAGAAGATGTAAAAAAAAATATTTAACTGTCGTATATTTGAACAGGTATACAAGTCGAGGTCTGATTTTATGATCGATTTTTTGGGTTTCAAGACACGACTGATATGCGAGTATATACGGTACTTGCTCACTTATTTTATTATTTGTTAGTAGAAATTGTGAGCATACATACTCTATATGCATACTGTATATATTTTCTATTTTGACATCTCTCTATTATAAAAAAATGCGATACGTGATCCTCTCGGAAGACAATTTGACGTCCCGCAAGAACAAGGCAGTGAGATAAAAGGACAGCTGCTGTACAGGCTTTTAAATGATCGATGTGCAGCGCGACAACCAGAACACGCAGCTTGGCAGCAGAAAGACAGAAGCAAGCGGCAGAGATGCGAAGTAGCTAGAGTGTAGTGCACATGGGGTGGGGAAGGGGTGGCAGGGGGTGGGCGAGCGAAGTGAGCAGGGAGCAAAGCCCCCTGTCATTTTTAGACATAAACAGACCTGCTCATAAAGCATTTGCTCTTTGTCAACAGACTGTTAATCAGTGACATTACAATGAACTGCCGAGGCATTTACAGGAAAACATTAGAAAAAAATGTCAGCAGAAGAGGCTCACTCAAAACTGGATTTTGCGCCTTCACACACCAGGTTATCAGTGCTGTTGTTTCGCACCCCCCCTATTTGCCAGATCTCACTTCCTGTGACTTTTTTTTGCAGTTGAAATTCAAGTTGAGACTGAAAGGAAGATTTCCTGCTGAAGAAATGCAGGAAAAGGACTTTAGGTATGGTAAAAAAAAAAAAAAGACGATTACTAGAAAAGTTTCTGGGAATGGGAGAAGCAGTGGGAAAAGTGTATTGCATCTCAAGGATATTATTTGGAAGGTGACTAAAAGGGAATTGCTGTAACTTTTATAATAAAGGTGTTAATGGGAATTTTTGGATCCCCCTCGAATGTATTTTATAATATTAGATATACTAATAACCAGTACTATAAGTATATAGTAGTAGAAACTGTTAATTTATTTTATTAGTTTATTTTGGAATCTCTGTGGTGGTTAGTAGTCTTTAACCTTTTACTGCAGGTTTGTTTTACCTGAACTGCATTGTTATGAAGATTTGAAACTGTGTGTGTTAAGTGTGCCTTGTCTCTTATCATGACAGAGGTTTGTGTGGTCCGTGCTGCCAAATAAGATATGTGAAGCAAGCTCTTGCAAAAAGATTATGGGGCTTCCATTTTAGTAATTTTTAGAAATTACCATCATTACCAATTACTGTTATGATGTTTCGAATTGCTATTTTATTTATTAGTTTTGTCATCAGTAACAGCATGTTTGAAAATTTGAGCTGCTGTGTTGTTTATGAAAATGTTAACAGTCATGATGTGATGGCTCATATCAAATGTAATCTGTCGCTCTCAGAGGTTATTTATGATGGTAGCACACATATGCCCAGATTTTTAGATTGAAAAAACAAAAAGAATTCTGCAATGATTATTCAGTTAGGGAACACATTATTTGATTATTTTGCACCTTTATGTTGTACATCAGCATTGTATTGTAGAAATTATTTGGCATGTTTTCACATTTTACTATGTATAATTGTTATGATTTCATAATGCTTCTTGCACAATGTCATTACTGCACCATATTGAATTTGGTCTTGTGCTAGTGACATTGTTTATAGCTGGGTTGCTAAGGATGCAGTGTGACATCATTTCTCTTATTCTTTTTAAGAATATTGCATACTGCAGTTTGTCTGATCATTTGGATAAAAACAGTCATTTTTATAATAATGTTACATAATTTTGTTTTCATACTTTGGTTATGCTTTCTGGGGATTTTAACCATGCAATATGACCTATGCCTATATTTTTGATTACTCTTTAGTTTAAGCCTACATTTTTACCTGGTCAATTTTTTTCTCTCCTTTTTTAGGACTAACCAAATGATAAATTGTTTACAATACTTTGGCTATGCCTTCAGCCTCTCGATTTTATTTCAGTTTCATTTTGGATCTTTGGTTTAGAAATTATCCTGTCCTTTGGAGCTAGTCATGGTTCTACCAGGATTCTTTCCCTGGTTGGAGTGTATTTCCTGTTTATTTAACTTTTTTGTTGTGTTTTAAATATTCAGTATATTATTTTATTATTATTTATTAGTATTGACATTCTGTTTGAGTTATATTTATGTAATATTATGCTATTAATCAATTATTTTGCTGTTTTGTATTATGCAAAGAATATATGCAGTTTAATTTGCTATTTACCCAGTTCCATATTTGTGGAGCCCAAAGAGGCAGGGACACCGTATTATGCAGCTGGAGGAACTGCACCCAGCAGGACAAATGGACAAGCTGGCATTGACTTAGTTGGATTCCTGTGTGTTTGATTTATGACTTTGATTGGATCTCCAGACTTTTGACCCCATAATTTTTGATAAGATACAGTCACCTCTTTTTGTGTTTGGATTTGTTTGATTTAAAGACACAACCTACTTTTGCTCTTTTTTCTGCCTTTCCTTTTGTTATTTCCTTTTTCTTTAATAAATTATGAAATATTCAAGAAACTATTTGTTTTTGCTTGGCCAGATGGTTTTTAAGTTTTTCCCTCTCTACTTTTTGTTGGCATGGACATTTGAATATACAACATATTTTTTGATGTTTAGCTCCATTTTTGGACCTATGCTGGCCTTAAGCCTGCTTGTTGAGTTTGGGGCTTGGCTGTGGGTAATTCAGTAAGCACAGAAAGTAGGGCTGCTCTGGCCTTTTCTGTGATTTGTCCGATGCCTGCTAATCTTTTTGTGCTTCCTTGTGGCAGGATTTCACAACAAAGTCGATTTTGGTTCTTTCTTTACAGAAGGCCCCATTTTCTGAATGCTGTTTTTTGTTTCGGCCTATGAGTCTTGATTCTTTCTGTATTCTCTCAATATATTACCAGACCCTCTTAGTTTCCCATTACTCTGTCACTTGGGTACGCACTTTGTGTGAGCACACATTTGCATGCCTCGTGATTTTTTTTTCCAGTCAGATAATTATTTACTCATCCTGGTCAAAGCAACCAAATGCCAGACACCTGATTTAAAAGAACTACATTTGCAAAAGAGAATAAATCATGTTGTCTTCACTGGGAGCCATATGCCTTAGTAGTTAATGACTCAGACATCACTTCTTCTAGACATTTCACACCCATATTTAGAGGTGAAAGAGGCCATTAATTTTCAAAAAAGCCTAGGACTTTTATTATACCCAATAGGCTTGTGCTTGAAGAAGTGCATCAGATCAGGGTATATAAATAAGTGTAAAGAGACAGACAGAGTCATAAACAACAAAGGCAAAAGAATGCATAAAAGAAAATCCCAGAGCATAATAGTGAAAACATGCAAGATATAGGAATCAAATTACAAAAAACTAAATATACTAATTCACCAACAATTTCCTTTGTACTTGATTTGTATATTTAAACAATTAATATTTTCCTCATAGTTTCAAGAGATTATGTTTGAATTCCTGTTGATCAGGAGCCCAGCTGCCATGAAATAAATTAATGTGGTCTGCCTATATGTAGTACTAATTGAATGAGTAAAGGAATAAATTAAGGCAGGATTTCACCTAATTGGAGAGTGAGATGGAACTTATACTGAAAAGAATGCAGAGTGTAGTGGAGGAAAAATCAAAGGAGTTGTGTAACCTTAAGTTGACAGCAAGAAGGTGCTTTTAAGCTCAGGTTGGAAAGTAAAGAAGCCAGCTAATGATGTTTAAGGAATGAAGCACAATTTTGCTCTGCATTTCCTCTCAGAGTTTGGATGTTATCCACTGGCCCAGTTCAAGGAAATCAAAAATTTTCAAAAACAAGGAGTAAAGGGACAGTGGAATTATTCTCAAAACATCCTTTCTCTACTGAACTAAACATTTATTGACTTATTTTTATTGCAAGTTATAATAGGGCAATAAAGTGCCGGGGTTAGGGACAAAAAAACAGCTATCAGAATTTGCAATATATATATATATATATATATATATATATATATATATATATATATTACCAGTAATGGCGCACTGCACGATAACTTGCAGTGAATACACTTGACTTGAGCATTCATAGTTTTCATAGTCTTTCTCTGTATGTTTAGTATTCATTTGCTTAGAGGTTGATGCTCTTGCTGCTTCCTGAGCAGCTCTTCTTTTCTTCACCCTAGCAATCTGCTTCTTCTCTACTTTCGTCTGTATCTGTTTGCGTTAAAATTGATTAAGTCAGTGTTTGTGTTGCAATTACTTTGTACGTTTTCTTTAATTTTTCACTTAAGCTGGCACTTAAGTCTTCAATGCGCCTCAAGAATGATTTAAGATATGAAGAGGTAGGGGAAGTGATGGCGAAGGTGCTAGGGATGAGAATGGCGCCCATATGCATGTGACACACGGCCGCCCTGCTACCCACTGCAGAGAGTTGATTCTACAATAAAAAAAAAATATAAAGAGGAATAACCTTGGAGGTCAATCATCACCCCAAAAGCGGATAGTAGACGTCACATAGTATATGTCTACCAAATTGCAGGTCAATAGGTCAAACGGTTTGCGAGCTACAAGTGATTTAAAATCCTGGACAGACAAATGAACAGCCACGGTAGCGTATTATATATAAAGATATTTATGTTTGTATTATTTATAAGGTAACTTATTTTTTGAACCTAATTCATCTTTTAGTACAGGTATGACATAATCTTTTAAGACGGTTTGTGGTGATCTTTTCTCTGTGATCATCAGTTGTAAATAAAATGTCTTTGAATCTTTACCCATGGCTTTTATTTTATTATCTTTCTGAATTGACTGAGACAATTACAAAGCGAACCACAGTTATGCTACTGAAACTTTGTTTTGTAGTGGCGAAGAGATGGAAAAAGTATGTGGTGTAAACCGAACAAACTCTGCAGGAAAACTATACAGGACAGAAGGCAGAAAATTATAGCACTGTGTTCATCCACAGAGCCTTGTAATACCACATAACATACCAGAGACAAATACCAATAACAGCAGAAGAAAATGAAACTGAGCAAGAAGTGTAGAACACATGCATACAAAGAAAAACAACAAGATTGCTTAAGTTGACGTCACATTACATGACTTCTGATTATAAATGTACGTCAGATTTGCTCTCTGCAGTCACTGTGCTGGACTATGTCAAATTAAAGGCTGAAATTCACTTCCATTGTCACATTTACCGACTGAGATACCCTTTTTTTGACAGCCAATAGAATGCAGCTGGATGGAATCGACTCTGTACAAAGGGTAAACTGCTAAGGCAAGTTCAATTGCAATAGTTGCCTTTTTTATCTTTGTTCAGTTTTGCAGTAATACATAAAGCACACTACATCAAACAAATGAGCTTCTCTTCTGTTTGTGAGGTCCAAAATACTTATATTCTGTATCCCTCTTCCCTTGATTACATGAATTTTACTTTCATATGAGCCCTCATTGGTTGTCAGCTCTCCTGCACATAGTGCCCACCCTTACAACTAAAGAAAAAAGCAAACCTGTTTGATTTTATCTGAGCCAGTCATGGAGTAGTTGAAGTGAGTCGCAAGGTATATCATGTCCCATGATTAGCTACATGGGAGCTAAAATTAAGTAAATGAAGGGTAGAAGTGAAAATTGATAGAAAAGAAATCTAGTGTGACATGGCCTTTAGAAAATGAAGTAAAATCTTAAGGAATATCATGATGATGCCACAAAGTGATTTGAAAAAGACCAAGAAAAGATGAAAGTTCATTTTCAGAAGAATGATTACTGCAACATCACATACCCACACATGCGTCTTGCATTCTACCAGACACGTGCACACTAATGCCCAACAAAATATATGTTTCAGAATAAATCAATAATTATCCAGACTTTTGTTTGACTTGGCTGTACAGCTTACTCTGTTCAGATATGGAATACAATACAATACAATACAGTTTATTTTTGTATAGCCCAAAATCACACAGGAAGTGCCGCAATGGGCTTTAACAGGCCCTGCCTCTTGACAGCCCCCCAGCCTTGACTCTCTAAGAAGACAAGGAAAAACTCCCAAAAAAACCTAGTAGGGAAAAATGGAAGAAACCTTGGGAAAGGCAGTTCAGAGAGAGACCCCTTTCCAGGTAGATTGGGCGTGCAGTGGGTGTCAAAAGAAGGGGGTCAATACAATACAGTACAGTACACAGAACAATTTCTCAATATAGTAAGAAATAAAAAAAATATATATATATATAAATTTTTGAAGTACAGAGCAGAATTTAACAGTAGATGATATATCCCATAATAAGATTTGTATTTGTATAGAGTCCTGGAGACCTCATCCTTCAAGCTGCCTCCCCCATTTGGCCATTCCACAGCTGAAACAGTGCTGGGCCAGCCAATCCGATGAAAGGACCCCTCTCTCCCACGATTCCTGCGATCCTCCATCTGGGATGACTTTTCCTTAGGCAGGCAAAACAACTTGGCAGGTGGGCCGTGGCACCAAGTGCCACATTTGAGTACCGAGAAGAAAAACAGAATAAGTGAGGGTTAGTATCCAATTATAACTGTCATGTTACTTATGTTTAAGTGCTAATGACTAACAACAGAGATGCAGTCTGTACAGTTAATCAGCAGCTCTAGTCAGGATATGCTAAACTGAAGTAGTGAGTCTTCAGCCGGGATTTAAAAGCTGAGACCGAAGGGGCATCTCTTATAGTAGCAGGCAGACCATTCCACAGTTTAGGGGCCCTGTAACTAAAAGCTCGACCCCTCACTGTTATTTTATTAATCCTTGGAATCATAAGCAGACCGGCATCTTGAGATCTTAATGTGCGCTCTGGTTTGTAAGTCATGATAAGTTCAGACAAGTAAGCCGGACCTCGACCATTTAATGATTTATATGTTAAAAGAAGGATTTTGAAATCTGCCCTGAACTTAACCGGGAGCCAGTGTAAGGATTTAAGAACTGGAGTTATGTGTTCGTATTTTCTTGTTCTTGTAATAATTCTCGCAGCCACATTTTGGATTAACTGGAGGCTGTATAAAGAACAGTTTGAACATCCAGTGAACACCGCATTGCAGTAGTCAATCCTACTAGAGATAAATGCATGAATTAGTTTCTCAGAATCCTGTTTATTTAAAAAGCGCCTTAATTTCCTAACATTTTTAAGATGGAAGAAACATGTTTTGGACAACTTTGTAATATGCGCTTTAAATGACATGCTAGAGTCAAAGATAACTCCTAGATTGCGGGCTGATTCAGTAAAATTGACTGGGATTCCCATTGAGTTAAATGATGACAAAATATTATTGTGATCAGCATCATTCCCTCCAACAATTAACATTTCTGTTTTATCTGTATTTAAAGACAAGTAGTTCTTATTCATCCACTCCTTTAATTCACTAACACAACTAATTAAAGACCACATTGGAATCATGGTGTGTCTGTGGCCTTAGGGGTGAAGTTTTGATCTTGATCAATCAGTTTCTTTTGTTGATTTCTAGGAGTAAACATGGCCGCAGCGCTCTGCATTTGTACCAAACAAAGGAAGTAACCATTGTTCTACTTTTTGTGGGCTGAAGATGCACCAGGTGCCACAATTCTTATTGGTTAATCAGACTTATGGTACGGACTTGCTGTCATATGGTATGGACCTGCTTGTTATAACTTGCTGTTGTTGTTATCAGTAGTGGATGTGGATGGGCATCCCACTTCTTTTCCATGTTCTACACTTGTAGAACACTATTTTGAAGTTCTCAATCCATTTGTAAATATTCCATCATGTAAAACACTGTCTCTTTATGCAGAAAACTTTCTATGAATTTCTTCCCTGGTACACCAAGAGCCCATAAAAAGTGGATCACTGCTCGCTGTATTTCTCTGATACAAATAGAGAGCCAAGTGACCATGTTTACTTGTACAAAATAGTAAGAGAAATTGACTGATCAAGGTTGAAACTTTATGACTGTGGCCACAGACACACAATGTTTCTACATGATATACAGCTAACACAAACAGAATTATCAAAAAAGTGTGTATAATTATTGACTTACATATTCTTTAGTACACCAGTCATCACTGTGACATCATGGCAACAATGAAATTAAAAAAGAGGGCAGACATGAGGAAAAGGTGAGGCAAGAAAAAACAGTAAATGTAAAATAGTGTATTTCACCAACAGTGACATTTTACACTACCAGTTTACCATGTGGATTTTCCTGCTGGTACTCCAGTGCATGGTTAAGCAATTGACTCTTCCAAAACGGCCCAAAATGAACAAGTGTGGATATGTGCTTTAGTGCACCCTTTACATGTGGGATAGACTCTGAGCCCTGTGGCCTTGACTTTGGCTAAATAAATTCATAAAATGAAAGAAGGAGTGGACATTTTTGGACAATTTAAAGCATAAAATGACAGTTCATAAAGCTTTTTTCCATATAGAATTAAAAAATTAGTTATCGGTTCTAATGTTTACTTTGTTATTAACTTTCACTTTAAGCTATTTCCCTGCATGTTGGACTATAAGGTTATTTCTAAAGGCATATTTTAACCAGTTCAGTAAGACTACCCTAACAACAACAACAACATTTATTTATATTGCCCATTATCATACAAAAATGTAGCTCAAAGTGCTTTACAAGATAACCAAGAGAAAGTTACAAGAAAAGAAACACAATTAATATTAGGTAATAATATTACAGAGTCAGGTGGCTGGGAGGACAGAAACAAACAACAAAAAAAAAAACTCCAGTTAGGCTGGAGAAAAAAAATAAAATCTGCATTGGTTCTAAGACTTAAAAGACAGCCCAGCCCTCACTGGGCATTCGACCTAACATAAATGTCCTTAAATCAGTCCTCTTGGTTGTCAGGCTTCACATGATAGTATTTGATGATGTTGGTCTTGAGGACAGCAGCGATGCCCACTTTCAATCCATCAATGAAGGGGGCTGCATGGTGCCTTGATCAGGCGTTGGTGGCTCAGATCACCACCACAGAAGAGCTCGGAACAGACAGCATAGAATAGTACAGATTAATACGGATTCCAGATCCCTGAAGAATATGAAAACTCTCTGTTTAGGAACACAACTAAAATTTAGGTACGAAAAAGTCATATTAAAATAATGGGTTTTAGCAATTTTTTAAAAGGATCCACGTACTAGCCTTCCTGTATTCTAGATTTTGGGTGCATAACAGCAAAAGCGTCTAACCATTTCTTTTAAGTTTAGCTCTTGGAATTATAAGCAAACCTCCTGTCACACACGTGCGCATGGGAGGCAGCTAAAGGGCTTGAGTAAGGGCAGTTCTGAGTCATACCGGGATGTGGCAGAGTGCACTGACTCTTTTTCTCCCTTTCCTGCAGACCATTCACCTGGCCCTCTTGACGTCACTTCCGGGACCGAGCCTATGGAAAGAGACCTTGCCGGCTCCAACCTCTGTGATGTCACGTCCGGCCTCGAACCTATGGCTGAAGACCTTCATGATCCTGACCCCTTTGATCTCACTTCCTGTCTTCCCCTTTAAAAGCCTCCACCTTTTCCCTATTCCCTCAGTTCTGTTTTGGACTCAGTTTTGTGCACATCAGTGCTGTACCTAATTTACGACTTTGCAGCCAGGAAACCAATTATACGGGTGGCTGCCCCAAACCTTTTCTATGACTCTGAGTCGAGTTTGTGACACTCCATTCAAAGATCTAAGGTTACAATTTGGAAGTGTAAGAGCATAGGCATTTTAAAATATATGATGGAGTGAGATTATTTAAGACTTTATAAACTATTAGTACTATTTTAAAGTCAATTCTGAATGACACGGGTAACCAATGTAACAGCGCTAAAACTGGTGAGATGTGCTAAGATTTTGTCAGCTGCATTTTGGACTAATTACAGCCAATTGATACATTTCTTTTTTTTTTAATATCTTTATTAATTTTATTGTAATCATTCATACAAATCAATCAATTTTTTACAAAAAATAGGATTGAAAAACAAGTCGACCCCCACCCCTGAGACAGAGACCATGGCCAACAGGGTAAAGCTTGTAGACATACCTAAATTGATGAGTTTAATAGGCTAGTAGAGATGAATGGAGAAGAAAAAGAAATGCGGAGATAATTGCTTCCTCGGTGCTTTAAGAGCTTATTCTAAAATTTTAGTGGTTATATCCTGCCAGGTTTTAAAAAAATTCTGTACAGATCCTCTAACTGAATATTTGATTTTTTCCAATTTCAAATAGTATAAAACATCAGTTACCCACTGACTTAAAAGAGGAGAGTTAGGATTCTTCCAGTTTAGCAAAATAAGTCTGCGTGCCAAAAGTGTAGTGAATGCAATCACAGTTTGTTTGTCCTTCTCCAATTTAAACCCATCTGGAAGAACACCAAACACAGCTGTTAATGGGTTAGGAGGGATTGTGACAATTGACACATTTCTTACGTAGTCCTATCAGGACTGCACTATAGTAATCCAGTCGGCTGAAAACAAAAACGTGCACTAATTTTTCAGAGTCTTGTAAAGTTATAAGAGGTCTAACTTTTGCTGTATTCCTTAAGTAAAAAAATGTAGAACTAGTAATCTGATTAATATGCAATTTAAAATTTAGGTTAGTGTCAATAAATACCCCTAAATTCTTTACCTCTGTCTTGACTTTTAAGCCTAATGGATCAAGTTCATTTCTAATACCCTCACTATATCCGCATTTCCCAATAACTAAGATTTCTGTTTTTGGTTTGAGTAAGTTACTACTTATCCATTTGGAAATACAAGTAACACATTGGATCAGAGAACCAAGAGCATCAGGGTCATCAGGTGTGTGGTATAGTGGGTCCCCAGCTCTCGTTCTAAGGCCAGTTTTTAAAATAAATAATCACCGCACTTGCGGCTTAGCAAGGGGGCGTGGTAGTTGTGTGGCTGAAGCAGTTCTCATTGTTCCTGGGGCTGCTAATTTGTCGCAGCTGCTATGCCCTCTCGACATATAGAAGCGCGAGTCGACTAGGGGAAAAAAAGAAAAAGACACTGCCTGCTTTAGACAGTATCTAATGATGAGTTAGCACATTGGAGATTTCTTTGAAAAACCTGTTGGTATTGAGTCAAGGGCACAGATGGAAGGTTTCATTTGAGAAATTATTCAGTGTAGCTCTGGTAGATCTACTCCAGTGAAAGAATTGAACTCACTTAAAATGGAATGCTGGGATTCAATCAGATTAGCTTTGGGGCAGATGTACTATTTTATTTCTAATATCATTTATTTTCTGTTTGAAAAATATAGCAAAATCCTCAGAAGTTTCACAAGTAGTTTTAGGAGGCATTCTATTAAGAGAGTTGGGTTTAGAAGACTATCAATAGTTGAGAATAAAACTCTTGAATTACCAACATTATCATTTATAGTTTTTGAGAAGTAGGATTGCCTCTCAAGGGGGACTACATTGTTATATTCAGTTATTTTAGCCTTCAGTATTTCATAGTGGAGTATCAGTTTAATTTTTCTCCATTCACGTTGAGCTCTCCAGCATGTTCTTTTTAAATCAGACACTTTTTGTGTATTCCAAGGTATACTGTTGCTGGAGGATTTCTTAACAGTCTTCTCAGGGGCATGTATGTCAGCTGCAGCTCTCACCTTAGCATAAAAAATTAGCACTTTACTGTTAGTGCTATTGAGATAAGCATTATAATCGGACTGATTGTTTAGAAAATTAGCATTGAAGCTGCAGATGTATCAAAATGCTTTTTTAACAACAGGCTTGTCATTGATTGTAGTTATCGGTATTTCTACATTAATTAAAATGTAAAAATGGTTGGATATACCGATATCCACAACCTGCCTCAACTGCGTCAACATTTAATCCTTTTGAAATCACTAAATCCAGCGTGTGCCCTCCCTTCTGTGTGCACATTTAGTAACCTGACAATGATATGTTCTAGAAAGGTCTTCAGTGTCAAAATTTATTTACATGTTTCCAAAAAGAGCCAGTCTGCTGTTCTTCATAGAGTAAAATTGCTGTACTCCCACCAGAAGTTGTTCTTCTAGGTAAAATGGGAGAAATTGAAGTGCGAATGACAGGCATATGAAACGGCCGAGCTTATGAATTAATACAGACTGAATATTATTTGCTTGAAAAAGGTCACAAAAATGCCATAAAGTTTTTCCTCAAAATATAATTTTCTCTTGGTAGTCGGTGAATTGGAGCATTTTTCAAGGCACACATTGAGAAAAATACTGTGTCTAGATTGTACTACTTATTTTTCCTGCATCATTCACTATAAAAACAGATATAAAAGGACCATATTGATGAATCATTTTTGAGTGTGATTTTGTATGTGTTGAATTTCAACATCCATGGTTATTTTATCTGTATCTGCACATTTTTCATTGTCTTTTGTGACCTCATAATTTCTACATTTCCCCATGTCACTAATAAAGTTTATCTAATCTAGTCTAAAGAAGAGCCATACCATATCGTATTTTTTCTAAGCCCGCTTAATCCTGAGTAGGGTAGTAAGAATAGGGAACAAGGCAGGAGCAAGCCCCTGGACAAAAAAGAGTAATAGAACACAATTGAACACAACTTATGTGAGAATAAATAAAAAAAATATTAATAATCCTTATTAGATTGTATTTCTAAGGAAAGGAAAACACCAAATATTATCCATTAATATAGTAAGAGTAAGACTAACTATAGACCTGCAAGTTTAAAATGCATCACAGGTAAATTAATAGTAGAAATGATTATGGAAAAGATTGAGCATCACATGGCAAGAACAGAACAGTCAAAATGGGTTAAGACAAGGGAGGTCATGTTTTACGTTTGAATTCAATGAGGAAGGAAGAAAATCATATGATTAGAGAGATGGAATTGATTTTCTGATTTTCAGAAAGCCTTTGACTTTTGATAACATGAGACATTGGGAATTAAATTAAATGAAGAGGGGCTTGAGGGCACGGTGTGTAGGTTGAGTATGAAATTGCCTCAAACATAGGAAACAAAGAGACATAGCAGATCTAGATAAAGTCCAGAGAAGAGCGACTAGGCTGATTCCAGGACTGCAAGGGATGAGAAAGATTAAAAGAGATGAACCTTTTCAGTTTAAGCAAATGGAGATTAAGAGGTGACAAGACTGAAGTTTGTTTTTTTTTTTAAATCTTGAAAGAAGCTCAATATGAATAACAATGTCGGGCAAAGATTGTTTAAATAGAGGTATAATAGGGTGGATGTGGGCATGTATTTATAAAAAAGATGCTGAGGTGTTATAGCTGAATTGCACTATGGTGGGACCTAAATTTAGACAGAATTAATGTGCCGATTCTAAGGAGGGGGTACTTACAGTGAATGAATGAATGCTTTCTAAAAAGGTAATAAATAACTAGAGAATTAAAGGATAAACATTGTATAGACATTAGTTAATATTTTAGAAAAGTTTAATTTTTTAAAACTCTGTAAATACCTATGTTTGATCATCGAAGCACACGACTTGGGAAACGTTACAAGTTAAACATTTCAAGGCTTCAAACTGCAAGTCATAAAGTATAGTAAATATACAAGGACAAAATAGAACACTAAAAGGGATGAGAAAATATAACTCTATAACTTGAAATCATTCACGACAGACCTTCTCACAGTTACTAGGAAGCTAGATTTACCTGCTGAACAAATATACAAAATCAAATGAAAATAAAATGGCCAGTAATGCACTTTACACCAGGCATGTCAAACACGCAGCCCCCGGGCCACATGCGGCCCACAACAGAAATCTGTGTGGCCCGCATGACAGATCCTAGTTAGCACTAAACTTGTACAAAATGATTACTGTCGTTTGTGATTGAATCATTCTGCATCTTCGGTGTTACTTATTGACTTTTCCTACTTCTGCCTTTTGTCAAAAGGCAGTTTTCCCATGGCACTACGGTACCGGAAACGTCATCAGCTAGTATAGCCACGAGCCTTGTCCAAAGTTAATGAGCTGCGACGTCGCAACTGAAGTGCTAGGCTGCAGCAGCCTGGCAGCAGGGACGGCCTTAGGCATGTGCAAACTGTGCACCTGCACAGAGCCGCCACGCCAATATATGTTGAATATAAAACATAAACAGAAAATAACGACACAGCTGACGGCAATGTGGCCCAAAAACATTGTGTTTCTTGTTAATTAGTACGCTGTATTTACAAATGTCGCTCGAGTCGGAGCAGTAAGCTATATGTAGTATTATAACGTTCTGCCGTAATGAGAAGCGTGTCATGAGCACGAGGCGGCTATGCAGTGTCCGCAAGGGACGTGGCCATCTCGCCGTGCATAAGATACCATATTGACATTGGCAGGCGAAGGGGCCACCGATTCTTTCTCTGGCCAGGGCCGCCATAAGCCTAAAGCCGCCCCAGGCAGGCTACACTACTGGCTGGGCTGCTGAGACTGGCCACTGGGCAGAACTGACCATCACGAGTAGTAATAGCTCGTACATTTTCACGTTTTTTTGCTCTAGTTTTATGTAATTTTGTGCTAGTATTGTAACAAACAGTTAGTGCAGACTACAGCTGATGATCTGAAGTGGATGCGAGAAGTTGGTGAGTTGCTTATTAACAAATTTTTGTGATTTTGAGTTTGTAAAATTAGTGTAGGTCAGGGGGCTTTCTTGCATATCGGCTTATTTTACAATATAACTTTGAAGTAAACTTAATAAAGTAAATTTGATTTTTGGAGGATTTGTTTTCCAACTTGAATTACTGGGCAATGAATTCAGTGAGCGTTTTTGTAATTTCAGTTCACACAAACAGGACATTGCACTGTATACGCCACCATACTCTTACAACGTTGAGAATGCACCTGAGAATATCCAAATGGAATTGATTGAACTGCAGTCAGATTCTATTCTGAAGGCAAAATACAACGAAGTTGGTGTGCCAGGCTTGTATGCTTACCTGCCAGCCTCGTATGTGCAGATCTGTAAGTTGGCATCGAGAGTACTGTCAATGTTCAGAAGCACTTACCTTTGTGAGCAATTGTTTTTGTTAATGAAAGCTACCAAAACCCCACATCGCTCAAGACTTACCGTCGAGCACCTTTCATCCCTCATAAAAGTTGCAGCTGCACAAGATTTCAAGCCTGATATTGACGAACTTGTTACTAACATGAGATGCCAAGTGTTGGGACGAAAGAAATAAATCTCACACTGTACGACTCCTACATAAGCAATGAAAATAATATAATTTATATAATAATATAAAGACCTAGCTAAGAGACTAAGACTCTAATTGTACACTGTTGTACGGAGATTGTATGGAAATAAATTGCTTTTCTTTAAACTTTAAACTTTAAGTGTTACATTTTTTAAAGTTTTCAGTATGTTACAGTGCGGCCCGCTGACGCACATATGGCAGTTGAAGTGGCCCACCAATGGTAGTGAGTTTGACATGCGTGCTTTACACCATACCTGCTAAACAAAAATAGCTCACAAAAAACAAATCTGTCATTTGTTCTAGCTTGTAACATTTCAATAGTAGAAAGTGCATGAAATGGATAGACGAGGGCTTACACACTACACATATGTGCCTAGATGGCCTTTTCATATGCACTAATACGAGGAATGTTCAAAAAGTTTCCTCACTTTTATATTTTCCTTGGAAACGGTGAAGGCAGGAGGAGTAGTAATTGAGTATTAAAAAGTTGGTATAACGCTGGGAAAACTGATTTGCAAATGAAGGTGACTGTGTAGAACAGTGATGTAATTTGTTTTTGAAACTCTTAATAAATAGATTTTAAACAAATTGCGGAACTTTTTGAATGTCCCTCATATGTTTTATCTGTGGATACTGTACAGCTTGAACTTCTGTCCCAGGAAAATCAAACCATTCCCAAAGCAGAGCTGATCCTTCCTGTTCCAAACACTTCCTCTTCTGATCCTATTTTTTTCATGTTCATCACCAATATCACCAGAGTAAATGGAAATACACTTAGAAAGAGGGGTAAAGTCTTTGAAGAATTTATTTAACATTCAGCAGAAGTTGTGGGATGTCAAATAAAAGTCCGAACATGGCGATATTGGCTTTTGCATATTGATTTTTATTATCGTATATACTTGCGGATATAATTTCTGGTATTTTATAATGTCGGGCATATAAATCGAATGCAGAAAACTCACGCTATTGGTCCAAGAGATTACGAAATGCTAACGCCCACCTGAGAGAATAACCATGGAGCACTCTTCCTTTTTTTTCAATGTATTGTGCCTACGTGACCACGTGGTAATACCTAAACTATTCCGAAGCAACGTTTGCACTGATTTGTGTTTTTTGTATCTCACACCCTCATACACCTTTATCATAAGAGCATCCCTTATCTATGATGGAGTGTTCGATCAGAAGAAAATATGAAGCTGGTTTTAAATTAAACATTGTTGAAGTAGCAAATTGTGAATTCTGACCACAGACTTCTTGTTGCTACTCTTAGGATCCAGCTTAGGTCCAGTAGGTTACCACCTACTAGGAAAATGAGCCTGGACTTGGCCAGACTCCAAGACCAGGCTGTTTCTAATGAGTTTGCACTCAGAACTTGCAGATTTGGGTATGACTGTCGATCCTAATGTGATATGAGAGACCTTCCATGACAAGACCCTGAAGGTTGCTGAGGGTTCTGTTGGTGTTACCGGTGTTCCCAGAAGGAGGTGTTTCATCTTGCAGGGCACCCTGGATATCATCGAGAGGAGTCACAGCGCACGGCTCAATGGCAACTCTGGTCTGTACCGGGAACTGAGAAGGATGGTTGCGAGGGCTCTGAGGGCAGATATAGAGGCGTTTGTTAGAGGAATCTGTGAGGAAGTGACACACCATATGTGGTCTAGCGACCCACGTCCTGCTTACAGAGAAATCGAAGCATTACGCACATCCGAATCTGTTCCTTGTAGAGTCGCAGTCAGCTGATGTAACGGTCCTTACGGATGACACTGCAGTTGTGACCCGTTGGGCTGGCTACTTTGAGCAGTTGTTCAAAGCTGATCCTCCAGCTAGGACATTGGATATCCCTGGGTCCACGGTCCTTAAGCCTGATCCTCCAATTAGCTGTGCACCACTCAATCTCACTGAGATTGCACAGGTGGTGAACTAGCTGAGGGGAGGAAAGGCTGCAGGGATCTATGGTATCCGGGGTGAACTTCTCCAGGCTGGTGGTAAGGCTGTCCTCCTGGCATTGCAAGCATTCTTTGCTTCCATTTGGGAAACTGGCATCATCCCAACTTACTGGAAAACAGTATTTGTCATCCCGATCTGGAAAGGGAAGGGTGATCGCCTGGATTGCAACAACTACAGGGAGATAACACTGCTCTCAGTGCCCTTGCTGGGGTCATCCTCAATAGGATCCGTGATCACTTGACCTACCAGCGACCGGAACAGTCTGATTTTACACCTAAGAAGTCTACCATCAACCGCATTCTGGCACTGAGGGTTCTCATGGAGCGCAAATGCGAATATTGGCAGAGTTTGTTTGCAGCCTTTGTTGATTTTCGTAAAGCATTCAACTCAGTTGATCAAGCAGCCCTGTGGGACATCCTGAGGGTTTGTGGGGTTAACCTCGAGGTTGCTGGATATCATGGCTGGCCTGTACACTGGTACTGTGAGTGCTGTGCAGAGTGGAGGCAGAACCTCTGTGTTTTTCCCAGTTGATTCTGGGGTTCGTCACGGGTGTGTTCTTGATCCTACTCTGTTCAATGCTGTATGAACTGGGTGTTGGGCAAGGTTGTGGGGTCCAGCAGCTGTGGGGCATCTGTTGGTGAAGAAAGATTCATGGATCTTGACTTTGCTGACGATGCTGTGATCTTCATGGAGTCAATGGAGGCTCTGATTGGCGCACTCGAGAGACTGAGCAAGGAGTCCGAGTGTCTGGGCTTGCAAGTGTCCTGGATAAAAATCAAGATCCAGGCCTTTAATGACCTCTTAGGTACAGCCATTAGCAATGTATCTGACATTCATGTCTCTGGTGACTCTTCCTATGAAGTCAGTAGACAGATTGGGAGAGCATGGGGGGTCATGAGGTCGCTGGAAAGGGGTGTGTGGCTTTCCCGATATCTATGCAAAAGGACGAAGGTCCAAGTCTTTAGAGTCCTGGTGCTTCCTGCCTTGCTATATGGTTGCGAGACATGGACGCTATCCAGTGACCTGAGACAAAGACTGGACTCCTTTGGTACTGTGTCTCTCCGGAAAATCCTTGGGTACCGTTGGTTTGACTTTATGTCGAATGAGCAGTTGCTCATGGAGTCCTGAATGAGGCACATTACCTGCATTGTGAGGGAGCGTCAGTTATGGCACTATGGCCATGTGGCGTGTTTCCCCGAGAGTGATCCAGGTCAGAAGATTCTCATTGTCGGGGACCCAAGTGGATGGACCAGGCCAAGGGGTCGCCCACATAACACCTGGCTGCAGCAGATTGAGGGTCATTTCCGGAGGGTGGGACTGGATCGCGTATCTGCCTGGGGGGTTGCGAACCGGGATCCTGAGCTGTTTCGTCATGTAGTGAGTGAGGAAACGCACTGTACCAGTGCATGCTCCCCGACTTGACTTGACTTGAAGTAGGGAAAGAACTTGGTAACTGTGCTGCTGCAACAAAATTCGATGAATCTGAGAAGCTGATGTGAGATTGGAGGAGGCAAGATGTAAAAAAAAATTATAATTAAGTGTTACATTTTTGAACAGGCGTATAAGTCGGGGTCTGATTTTATGATTGATTTTTCAGGTTTCAAGACCCTACTTATCCGTGAGTATATACGGTAAATATCGCCCAGCCATAATTGTAACGCCATTTTGTTTCTTGCTGACGTCATCATTTTGGGCTTAGCTTGTGTATGGTTGCTATCCAGGTTTCTGTGCAGGACATTTGGAGGTCACAACCTGTGATGTCACTGAAAAGAGGGGGTAAAGGTCAGCAGTTGTGCATGTTCTGATTTTCAGAGATTGACAAAAATTTGTGGTATTCTTTGCTTTATGCTGACTTTAATAAACTAATTGTTTACTTTTTTTTAGCTTGACTACTGTTTGTAAAATGGAACTGCCATCAGGTAATTAACCTATATATTATTATGTTATATCATTATATTCATATATTATTTGCACTTGCAAATTTTGTAAATAAAACATGCTCAATTGTAAAATATTAAGTCAAGTTTACATTCATTTATGTATTAGGTGTAGTAAATTGCTGTTATTCTTTGGCATCATTTATTTAAAATGGTGTGGACTGGTAACGTAAATGTGATAGTGGTTGTTTGTTGATATAGTCTTGCCCATATTGGGTATTTAATGTTGTTTTTGGCCCTCAATAAAATATTTATTGCCCTAAACAATAGCTTAACCTTTTAACCTTGTGTTACTTTGTGTATGCCTCCTGTCATGCACGTGCGCACGGGAGGCAGATTTTGGTGACGGTAATTACCTGCTAAACCAGGAGTTAACGCTGGTTCTAGTGCCTAATCTTTTCCTCCTTCTGTAAAATGGATGATTGACAGGAACTCCATCACTAACATCACTGTCTGTCTGCTTTGAATTGCCACGTAATCATATAACCCTGGAACCAGCCATCTTGTTTCCAGTTTTGTCTTAACTCGCATCTAAGAGGACATCTCCACAACTGTTTATTTTTTTTTCTTTTTGTTCTACAAAACCTTTAATTGTACAGTGTCACCAAGGTGGTGCCCTTTATCTTTGTCTCATTTTTACACTAGCTATACTTACCCCTGGGAACCTCAACAGTAACACTTCTCAGGCTATGGGTTATGGTCATGGTCACGGTTTCTTCACTCAGTTTTCCACCACTGTGTGGGTAACAAGAATGTGTGCCCTTGTGTTCCTGCAGGATCTGAATTAATTAGGAAGATGACCCTTAACCCCCTACCAATTTCTAATGTCAGTAAACATAAGGTTGTTTTATTGAGGTAAAAGTAAACTTTATTTCATCCTAACATGTGTAAGTTTATTTTGAAGAGGAACCAGACATATCAAACACTCAAGAGTTAAGTGAATGAGATCATATAGCCAGAATGATTTCAATTAATGTTGTGATGGTCTGGGTCATCTCCATGCTTCCTTGTCGCTTCTGGGAGCCTTTCCGTGTACCAAGATGAGCAGGGCAAATAAGGGCACACACATGCAGCAAAAGACAGGTGCATAATTGTCAGGTGCTTTAATGAAAAATAATTATTACAAAAATACAGTGGTCCGAAAAAATAGTGCAGTGCTCCACGTCTTAAATAAATAAATAATCCACAAAATCAAGGTTCAAAATCCTAAGACAGTAGGCAATTTTTAAAAAGTCTGTCCCACGTGCATCTTTTCTAAAACCAACATCTCCTCTTCTTATCCCACCATGGAATCTTGCAGCAGATGAGACGCCCAACTGACAAGCACAGACAACCTTTTTCTGAGGCTCAGGTCTCTGCTTTTCCATGGACTCCAGGTAGGGAGCCTCATCAAGCCTCTGCTCCTCTCGCTGCCACTCCTTGGCCTTATGAGCATTGGGCCACTCCAACTCCCCTACAAAATACTTAGCTTAGTGGTCCTGTTCAGCCCCTGAGGATCAGAATAACACTCCTCCAAGGGTCTCTGCCTGACTCCTCTTATCTGCACCCTGGCATCCCCAATCCTGCATTTGTTTCTCCTTTTCCTTTAACTCTTTTAAATTTTTACATTTTTTTTTTCCTTTTGACCCAGGGCTGAATATTTTCCTAAAAAACCTGAAGCAGTGGTTTCACATATAAATCAACATAAAATGCTTGCTTATTTATGACAAATGTCACTCTGCTTTATGTTCCATGAGCGTCTACAGTATGAAAATTCACATACTTATTAAACTCTTATTGCATACCTGCTTTCTCAACACTAATAAGCTGAAAGGCACTTTCTGGACAAAAAGCCTGAAGTAGTCGAGTGGCCGCTAATCTGTAGTGTCCACTAGCATGTCGTGTTGTCTGGTGGAGTCCAGTAGCCGGCTTGCCTCCCACTAATCTCTGTCTGTGTGGTCCTCCAAGAGTGAACGTTGCTGTGGGCGTGTCCAGCACTACGACCAGCTAGGAACCAATCACCTGTGTGCAGATCAGCAGATGTAGGTACCTGTCTCTCATTTTCACTTTCCAGATCATTTGCATCAAAATCAGAGTTTGATAACTCAGAGTCTGATTCAGCAAAAATACGCAATAAAAAATAAATAAATAATAAACATGGAGTATTTTGCTTTGCGCATTCGCCCAATATCACTGCCATTCTAGACGTTATTTACACTACGCTATTCAAGCACATGCAGGCAATTCAATGTCAAGTCAACAAGTCTAATAGTCCTCCCAGCAAAGAGGGTCTACCTGTAACGTAAGAGTGCATTTTATCGATGTTTACAGCTTTTACCGCCTTCAACCCCTTTTGTGTCGACAAAAGTCCACATCTGCCCTAAAAGAGTTAACTTCCTTTCTGCTCTCCTTTTTTGGACGTTTTCTTTCTTTTCCTTTCTGTTTCCCTCTCAGCTGTGCAAGCTTCTTTTTTATTGGCCCAATTGGGCACACATGTGACCCTCTGCCCACTATGAATGCAGCACCTGACCGACCCAGCCAAGCAACAGCAATCAACCCCGGATCAATGCTGTCATGTGCACATCTGCACCTACTCTGCTCCTGCACTCTCTCGAAGCTCGATTATTTATGTAAAACTTGCACAACGCCATGGACTAATGGTATCCAAATATCCATAAAGCAAATTTTTATTTCAATTTTTGCCTTGATCAGTTAAAGAGCTGGCAGTCTGTTCTTCTTAAGCCAGCTGAGTTGCCTGTGATCAATGGGACACTGTTGTAAGAGAAAATCGAACAATTGATAACTTGTC
Organism: Erpetoichthys calabaricus; assembly: GCF_900747795.2. Classification (NCBI taxonomy): domain Eukaryota; kingdom Metazoa; phylum Chordata; class Cladistia; order Polypteriformes; family Polypteridae; genus Erpetoichthys; species Erpetoichthys calabaricus. The sequence goes on along the minus strand of NC_041400.2, from coordinate 40,854,659 downwards.
CATGCTATTGTTACTCATCATTGAAACCACTCTCGTACTAGATGAAAGATTTCGTCATACTAACCAGACAGGTTCCCAAGCACTATTTTATATTTCTTCACAAGCACACAATTGTTTTTTTTATCTGTGAAGAAAGGTATCAATCTATAGTCATGGCAGTACACAGGCCATCTTCCCCTGCATTTGCATAACTCATCATCAGCAATATGCTGCTAACATCCTGTCTAAAAATGCTTGCCCAGTCCAGTTGTGTCAGACTCCTGTCAAATACAATATTAATCACAATGTTAGCCTTTTTATCATGAGCTCTACATTCTTCTTTACATATTTTATTCAGTAAAAAACTGCATCTCATCTAAATAATCCTATATTTCTATTTTAGCACATCACCCAACTTTAAATATTTTCAGTCTTATTTCCACATAATGTAAAAAAGTGTTATTTTAACCTCTTTACATAATATTACTGCATTGTCCTTGTTGTGCTGATTGTTTGTGTTTAATGTCTTGAATGTTTATCTCAGCTGTTTGTTTATTCTGATTAGTGCTCTATCTAGTCTGCCTCTTCTAAATATTATATTGGGCCCATTACTGTTTGAAGGACGCCTCAAGCTGCATAAATGATATGCATATGCTAATCAGTTCTTTTGTCACTTTCTCTCCTGGGGTTTGTAGCCCAGCATTATGTCAGGTTCTCCCACTTAGTTATTCTTTGTTTCTCAAAGCAGTGCTCTGATGCCCTCTTTCAATGACTAAAACGCTCCTCTTCCAAATTTCCTATATGCTCTACCTATACAATGATGGTTAATTTGTTTTCCTTTTTGTCAAGGTTTCACTGAGTTCTCTTCCACCATACATTTATTTGTCCTCCCTCTTTATTCTTAACTGTTATCTTTCCAATTCTTTCTTGTGGTTCCTCTTCAGCTGTTTTACCTTTTTTTACAAACCTGATAATATATGCTCTCACATTGAATTTCATCAAGTTCTCACCGTTGCTCATTCCACAACTGCTTTCACACTCAGAGTTTATTATTAAGTCTGTGATATTCTTGTCTTACTTTCTCCTTACATTGATGTTTTATTTCTGTCTTTCTTTCATGTAAGCTAGCATTTCTTTAATGACTTCAGATTTTTTTCAGATGCTGTCATTCTTTGCATATCCTTCTACATTCAACAAGAATGTTTCCATCTCTTGTTATTGTTTCGTCATCTTTAATTATTTTGTTCTCTCTGCCAAGTCTTCTGAATAGCTCCTGCCCCTTCTCTTTTAGGAGGTTTGATTCTTAGCTCTGTAATTATTTAATAAACAGCACCTCAATATACATGGCACTTTTTCAAGCTGTTCCCATGTTTCCGCCTTAACATACATGAAAGGGTGCCAAGCTGGCAAGAGGCTGTCATGTCCAAGGTTTCTCAGGGATACATAGGACATGGAAAATTCTTAAGACAAATCTCTAAACAAGACACAGAAAGAGAGAGAGAGAGAGAGAGAGATAAGCAAATTAACAGTAACAGGGCACCAATTCATGCCATTATGAGAAGACTTGGGCTGTACGAGGGCAGAAGACACTATCATGCTTAGTACACTGAAAGTAAAACCCCAAGTTATGAGAGGGTTACTCATTATCCTGGTTTATGCCAATGGTGCACTAACCTCTAACCAGAAACTGAGAGAAGCTATTAATGCCTAGGAAGACGTTGCAGTCACTTACATTCAAAGATGTCTCATGTGGGGAGTGTGAGATCTCAAAGGATCAGGAGGAGATCAAAATACCTTCAACTTCATAGGTGGCAGCAGACAAGTGGAATTCTGAGAGGGTTGGTAGATGGAGAACTCCTTGGAAGATCTTTAAGGGCTATTGAAGGCTCAATGATACAGTGACATTGTCAGTATTGTCAAATGTGGCCTGTTTACTGGGGAAGTGATTCCATGGCTTGTCTTGAAGGTAACCGTAGAAGAAAAGTTAAAACTACTTTAGGCCAAAGCTGTAAAGAGTCATCAGAGTTTCAATGACTTGGAGTGAAAACTTACTGACAGGATGAAAGAGAGAGACTGAGTGAGAAAAATTTTGATTGTACCTTGGAGCTAGACAAGTGGGTGAGCAAGCCAGACCCAGTAGGTCACTAGGGTGTACTCAATTTTGATATTATTTTGCCTCCTTGTGGATATTTCAAATGTCAGAAAATACCAAGCGGGCATTTTCTTTTCATACATGATATAGTCCATTTGGTGACATGTTGCACATCAATGTTGTGTGCATATGAATCTGCACAACTCTATATTTCACATTTTATCTGAAGACTGGCAAGATCAGATCCTCAGATATTTCCACAGAGCAGACTTCCACTTATGCCTGTGTCTAGTTGACACCATCAGATTACTGCATTCCCCATTCTCATTCTTTTATGCATCTGTTAGTTTAAATATTCCAGATTTCATCCATTATGCACCAGTTTGCCAGAATTGTTCTTTTTGCCAATCTTAATAATAATAATACATTTTTGTAAATTGCAACTTTCTAGGCACTCAAAGACACATTACAAGATAAAATCATAAAACTGTACAATTAAGTAAATAAATAAAACATAAATAAAATAAAACACATATATTAAAAAATACAGTAAAATAAGTAATCAGAATAATTTTAAAGGATATAAGGTATGGCAAGGAAAGGCAGGCTGATTTGGGGGATAGAAAGAAGTTTAGAACTAGAAGAGTGTGGTTAGTGGGTCAGTGATTAATCTTTAAGAAGATCTAATTAAGAGGGACCTAGATCATGGAGTGCTTTGTAAGTGAGCACAAGAATCTTAAAGTTGGTACTTTCCTGAAAGCCAATAAAGTTTGTATAGAATAGGTGTAATGTGATTATGAGGCTTAGCTCAACTCAATAAGCATGTAGCAGAATTTAGAGCTAACTGCACCTTATTTGCAAGTTTAGTTGGGATACACAACAAAAAAGAATTACAGTAGTTTAGCCTTGAAGTGACAAATACATGAATTAGTGTCTCGGTCACTGAGTAGGACAGGGAGGAACAAAGTCTTCGTGTATTATGGAGACGGTAAAGGGCAGTGTGGAATATAGGATTAATGTGAGATTGGAAGGCAAGAGAGTGCTGACAAGAACAACACCAAGGCTGTTGACTTGACCACATAAAGGAATAGGGGTGTCATTGATAGAGATGTTAACATTTCTACATTTCGAGAGGGTAGCTTTAGGGCCCACAAGGAGAAGTTCAGACTTGGCGCTATTAATATAATGGAGGCGAACTAATCAAAGAGGATGGAAAACAAGCCTGAGATGGTTTAGCAGAATTGTAAAGCTGGATGTAATCAACATAACAATAAATCTGAACACCATGATGATGCTTCTTTGAACCAAAGGGGAGGTGTTCAGTAATAAAACCCTAGTACTGAACCCTGTGGTGCACCATGGGTAACAGGTGAATTGTGAGAAATACATTTATTCAGTTGAATCAATTGAAATCCCTTAGTTAAGTAAGATGGAGACCATGAATAAGCACTACCAGGTATACCTAGTGAAGACAGGTGCTCCAATAATAATGTGTGAGAAATAGTGTCAAACGCCGACCTGAGATCAAGAAGGATAAGAATACGTGGGAATCTGGAATTAGCAGCCTTAAGCAGGTCATTTGTTACTCTAACCAAGGATGTTTCTGTGCTGTTTAGAACGGAAACCAGACTGAAAAGGTTCAAAATATTTATTAATGTTCAAATGGTCCTGTAGTTGGGAAACAACATGTTCTAAAATTTTGTCAACAAAAGGAAGATTGGAAATAGGATGATAACTGCTGAAATTGTTGGGGTTACTACCAGCTATTTTTTAACAACAGGTGTAACGGCAGCAGTTTTACGACAAATCGGGATTTCACCAGAAGAAAGAGAAGAATGAATAGCAGCAGTCAAAAGAGCAACAGGTGGAGGTAAACAGTGAGACTGAGGGAATAGGGTCCAGTTGACAAGTGGATGAATTTGATTTATGTACCATCTCTGATATCAAAATATTATTAACTAGAAAGAAATCTGAAAAATAAGTCATGACAGATGAAATATTAATTATCCAGGATGGAAGTAAAGGCAGTTGTTTAGTACTGAGTTGCTGATGAATGGAGTTCATTTTAGAATGGAAACATTTAAAAAAAAAAAACTTCTGAAGGAGCACTTAAAGGAGAATTACAGTGAGGATATAGAAGTTTATTAACTGTTGAAAAAAGAATCTTGGGATTTTCTTGGCCAGTATTAATGACAATAGAATAGCAAAGACAGGAGTTCCAATAATAGTGTGTGAGAAATAATGTTAGATTCCGAACTAAGACAAGAAGGATAAGAATATATAGTAACAAGTAAGCCCGCGATTCGCTAGCGAATCGGAAATCCAAGAATGGCAATCAGTTTCTGTTCTGTAGTAAAGCGGTCTCGTTTTGTGGAGACGTGATTCTGTTGCCTTTGCTGACACCGACCGCTGGCAGAGTGGAGCACAGCACGTGTAGTTTACAGGTTGTGGTGTTCGTGTGCCAGCCACTGAGTTGGGGAAGCCGCTGGGTTTGAGTCTGTGACCATTATGTGATCTATATTACTGGCACAGTGGATTAGAGCAAGTGTAGTGAACAGGTTGTGTTGTTTGGGCGCCACCTACTGACTCTGGGAAGCCGCTGCGTTTGACTCTGGGGCGTGCTCCACGGTGCAATATGCGCCTCGGTGGGAAGCCGCTGCGTGATGACATATCATGGAGGGTATATGCGGTGGTGTGGGCGATATCGTCCGGGCGGCTGTACTACCTGGTGTGCACGCTTTACCTCAGGTGTAGTTCACAGGTCGTAGGCATGGTAAAGTTTCCATTTAATTCAATAACCCTATTTGAACTAAAGTGATTTCTTTGTGTGGGCGCCTTTGTTCATTGTTTGTATCCATGACTGTACAGGTTGTGTTGTATGGGCGCTCACAGGTTGCGTTGTCTGGGCGCCACCTACTGACTCTGGGAAGCCGCCGCGTTTTGGGAAGCCGCTGCATTTGACTCTGGGGCGGGTGCCATGGCGCATCACATTGTGTTATTTGGGCGCCACCTACTGACTCTGGGAAGCCACTGCGTTTGACTCTAGGGCGGGCGCTGCCATGTTTTGAGAAGCTGCTGCGTTTGACTCAGGACTCTGGGGCGGGTGCCAAGGCCGCAGTGCACATGCGTGCGTTTCACTCTGGACTCTGGGGCGGGCGCCAAGGCCGCAGTGCACATGCGTGCGTTTCACTCTGGACTCTGGGGCGGGCACCAAGGCCGCAGTGTGCATGCGCTTCGGTGCGTCCGCCGTGCATAAATTAACTGTGGTTTAATAATATAGATCTAGAATTAAATATGAAGGACTTCATCTTGTGGTGCTGGGACAACAATCTGCAATTAAACAACAGCAAGACACAAGAGCTGGTTTTGGACTTCAGGTGGGTCAAGAAACCAGCCACCATGCAGTGAGAAGACATGGAACTACCTGGGGGTTGTCTTAGAAATGATCTCCCCTTCTTATATTTAGCAGTCAATGAACCAGACAGTAGGGAGCTTGTCTTCACACATTTATTTTCTTTTCCTGAAAGGGGACGCCCTGTAGCCAGAATCTGACAGACAGGGATGTCCCTAAGCAGAAATTTCAGTCAGTATTTATACTATTTCAGCTTACATAGGCACATACATGAATGATTATCACAATTAGGCATAAAGTGATCTTGTATAGCAACAGGCTACATACTTATTCAGCAGTTTAATACTGATTGGTTATATATCCGTCACACCCTTAATGCTTGTTTCTGATTTTCTATATCATAATTAGACACGGGATATTTACGCACAGCTACAACACTTTCATTGGTCCATGTCCCCCAGGCAATACTTTTCTGTTTTTTCCTTGTTCTCTAACACGTACACACTGTCTTATCCTTCACCCAGTCTGTGCTTCCTTTATAGCTGCTAACAAATTGCTTTAAGAAAAGACTTGCTTGATTCTGATTAATTTCATGTGAACCCATCAATTCCACAGGGTTCACATAAAGAGCAAACTGGACTGGACTGACAATACAGTGGTGCTGTACAAGGAGGGACATAGCGAACTGTACTGTAATGAGGCTCAGGTCTTTTGATGTGGGCAGCAAGCTGATGGAAATGCTTTGACAGTCCATAGTAGCTAGTGTGGTATTCTACACTGCAGTCTCCTAGGGAAGCAACTTGAGCACAAAAAGAAGCACAATGCCTGAACAAACTTGTCAGGAAAGACTGCACCATCACAGAGTGAACCCTGAACACACTGGAAGCTGTTGTGGAAAAGAGGAAGGTGGCAAAATTGGATGCCATCATGAAAAATCTCCATCCCTTCCAGGAGGCGCTCTCTTGGAGCACTTTTAGCCACAGGCTCATTCCACCATGAAGTACTTGAAGCACCTCTTGTGGTGTTTTCTGCCCACTGCTATAAGGCAATTCAATACTATCGTCTGATATAAGTGTTAAGTTCATTTGGAAATATAAGCCCAATATGCATTTATTCATTTTAGTTATGTACTTATTTATCAATTGATTGATTTATTGGCTGTATTATTTGTCCCTTGAGTCTGCATCCTTATGTTTACATTTCTGCTGCTGTATGCATCTGAATTTCCTTATGGGATTAATAAAGTTTATCTAATCTAACCTAAGAATAATGAGCAGACCTGGCAGCTGGTAGTGCTTCTTTATATTTCACAAGATGGTCTGCATATGCGTGAGCGTTTACAGTCAGGCCAGTTCTTTTGGACTTGCATTCCAATCGATGTCCAGCTGCTTCCAAATTCACCGCTCAGAGGTATACCAAGGGGCACATTAAATGAAACTGTCCATGTTTTAACAGGAGCTAGAATATCTAAACAATTTGATAAAAGATAGCTATAATATGCAGTTAATTCAGTTGTAGTTGAATGAGGGTCAGGAAAAGAATTCCTACAAATAAGAGAACCAAGAACAGATGGTTGAAGATTTTTCAGATTACGAAAAGAAATAATGTGAGTATAAGTCTTAGATAACTGAGTCAAAATATTAAAAGTAATAGCTTTTAGATCAGAGCATTAAAATTAGAGGGAGCTGCCCCAGAGGAGCCCACCAGATCAAATGTGTATACTTTACAATGAGTAGGGCAAGTGAAATGCTGAGTAATGCCATGGCAATCTTAAAGAGATAAAAAGTCAACAGATAAAGAATACCTTGGAGAGTCAACAAGAAGATATGTTGAATGTGAACCAATAAAATATTTTAAGAAAGGGCAGGAGCTGAAAAAATAAATGATGGCATTTCAGCATTTAAACATATACATGGTTTGTATGAGAGTTTGTGAGCCTAATACAGTAGAACCTCTGCTCACAAACGTTTCCGAACACATACAAATTGGGTTTGCCAAAATTTTGCATCTGTTCATGACCACACGCTCTGGTAGTGAACAAAAACACTGGCAGCTAGTTTCACTACACGCGTTCATATGCGCCAATGATTTCTCATTTTTTGTTTCCCATTTTTTTTTGCTTGCGTATACAGGGCCTAACAAAGCAGCAGATGTTGCAAATGGAGTTACAATGTTAACCAAGCAGAGGCCTCAAGTGTTGGAAGAGGTGGAAAAACTGTTGCTAGTGTGGTTGAACGAAAAGCAGCTTGCAGGGGAAAGCATAAGTGAGGTGATCATATGCGCGAAAGCCAAGAAGATTCATGGCAATTTGCTGAAAAAAAATCCTTCTTCGAGGGGCGCAGGTGTGGAATTTAAAACCAGTAGAGGATGGTTTGAAAAGTTTTGCAAGAGAAGTGGCATTTATTTTTTTTTTCCCAGTGCTTAACACTCATAAAAAAAGTTTACAGCGAGCGGTTCGTAAGGGTCTAGCACGAATTCTTACAATGTTAGTTTTCTCTGTTGTTCAAGCTTTTCTCAGTATTATTCAATGTTTTTACATTTAGTTTACTATTATACTGTACATTCTATGGTATAATTAACTATTTTTGTGCTAAAAAATATATATATATTTACATATAGTTTGTAAGGTCTGGAACAGATTAATTGTATTTACATACAATCTTATGGAGAAATTCTTTTCGGGTCACGACCAAATCGGGTCACGTCCAGAGTTTTGGAACGAATTAAGGTCGTGACCAGAGGTATCACTGTATCTGGATTGCAAGATATTCAATGGATGAATAAGATACTAAAACAGTTGTGTTTTATTTTAAAATCAGCTCTGTAAACCACAGCAGTATCACCACCACATCCGGATTCAGGTGACTTGGAAATACAGGAACATCTAAGTGGTGTCAGTTGATTCCGATAAAAGTACTTAAAGTCAGTCAATTATAGTATGTATGTCCAGATCCTTCTCTTGAATGAGCCCATATGTAAATAAAGCCTTGTTATTAACAGAATGGACATTAAGCAAAGCTGTTTTAAACTTACTCACAGAATTAGAACGTAAGACAATTTTTGTACTCAGACGAACAGAAGTGAAATTCACAAAATGACACATTGTGTAGTTCCAAAGAGAGTTTGACCAGAAAAGAATTAATGTTGTTGTTATACTGTCCAATGACGTCATGATCCACAATGAACATAATGTGGATGGCCAAATAAATTGTGGGGACTCACCTGAGCAGCAAGAGTTCTGGAGTTCAATATTTCTTCAGCATTTTAATCGATCTCCAGCGATTTGGCAACAGAAGGTAAAATAAGCATAAACTGCAATCCAACAAGTGGACGCAAACCGACCAGATAAATTTGCCACTGTATTCACTGAATTGGCTGTGCAATAGGATTTTCAGGCAGTTTGAAAAGATCCAGTGTAAGGGACACCGAACACTCAGTGGAATATACTCGATGTCACAGATCTGAACCCTTTCCATACACTAGATCAGTCTCAATACCTGCTCCAAGGTCGCAACTGGGAATTACAGTTGAAAACCCAGCAGCAGACCTCAAAAGGTGCAGGAGGTTGCAGACAACCAGAGTCTTGATGTCGATCATCTGCTTCTGAATCGTCTATCTAGCTATCTAGCATGACAACCTCGGAGGCCCTGCATTTTCTGCTGCTAGCTATCAATCCTCATGTTACAAATGCAGTGTTTCTTATTTTGTTGTTGTTTTCCTCTTCAGATTTGTATATACAGTAGATGCCAAAAATGTAATAATAGTGGTGTTTTTATTACCTTCCCCAAAGTATTGACAGATTTTCCTTTTCTCTTGTGCCAGACCTCGCTCACATAAAATGAAAAAATAAATGCTTTTAGTGTGAAAATTTCATTCACAAAGACTTCATGCCAATTCTTAGCTGACAAAATTTAGATGATAGATAAAAGATGAATTATTCTGCTTAGAAAGTGACAGTGTGTTTTGAGTTCCAGTAAAGAAAAAGCACCTGCATGTTTAAAGCACTGAAACTGACTGAAAGCCGTCGGATTATGCATGGGTGTGTGTAGTTGAAGACTGGAATTGCAGAGACTCACACAAAGAATTTAAGCTTTTTCTCTTGATCAAATATAAGTTAACTTTGTTAATGTATAGTTTCACATGTTACAGTTACACTAGAAATTGTGTGAGTTATTAATTTGCCAACTATTTAATACTTCATAGTTCACATTAGTATTTCCATCCATCCATTTTCCAACCCGCTGAATCCGAACACAGGGTCACGGGGGTCTGTTGGAGCCAATCCCAGCCAACACAGGGCACAAGGCAGGAACCAATCCCGGGCAGGGTGCCAACCCACCGCAGGACACACACAAACAAGCCAATTTAGAATCGCCAATCCACCTAACCTGCATGTCTTTGGACTGTGGGAGGAAACCCACGCAGACACAGGGAGAACATGCAAACTCCACGCAGGAAGGACCCAGGAAGCGAACCCAGGTCCCCAGGTCTACCAACTGCGAGGCAGCAGCGCTACCCACTGCACCACCGTTCCGCCTGTGAATTCCTATGTTTTGTTTATTTATTTATTTTTTGGAACAATATTCATTTTTGTTTATTGCACCCCATTATGAGTGTGTTTTCTCCGGGATGTCACGATTTTCTGTGGCTGGTTGCTGTGATTCTATGGTCGTGGCTAAACATTTTGAGAATGACATAAATATTAATTTTCACAAAGTTTGCAGCCTCAGGTTTTATGATGGTTAATTAATTGCAAAATTAACTTAATCCCAAAAGAGCAACTTCTCCCAACCATCCAAGAAGAGTTTGTGACAAACAATGTCCTCACAGGTGGCGCAATGGTAGTGCTGCTGCTTTGCAGTAAGGAGACTGTGGAAGATTGTGGGTTTGCTTCCCGGTTCCTCCCTGTGTGGATAGCGCTTTGAGTACTGAGAAAAGCGCTATATAAATGTAATGAATTATTATTATTAAACAATGATCTTTCCAGCATGATGGAGCACCGTGTCATAAGGCAAAAATGATAACTAAGTGGCTCGGGGAGCAAAACATAAAAAATTTTGTATCCATGGCCAGGAAACTCCCCAGACCTTAATTCCATTGAGAACTTGTGGTCAATCCTGAAGAGGCAGGTGAACAAACAAAAACCCACAAATTCTGACAAACTCCAGGCATTGATTATGTAAGAATGGGCTGCTGTCAGTCAGGATTTGGCCCAGAAGTTGACTGACAGCATGCCAGGGTGAATTGCAGAGGTCTTGAAAAAGAAGGGCCAACACTGCAAATATTGACTCTTTGCATAAACTTAATGTAATTGTCAATAAAAGACTTTGAAACTTATGAAATGCTTGTAATTATACTTCAGTATACCATAGAAACATCTGACAAAAAGACCTAAAAACACTGAAGCAGCAAACTTTGTGAAAACCAATACTTGTGCCTTTCTCAAAACTTTTGGCCACGACTGTACTTAGTACATTAGGCACATGATGCACACGCCAGTTAGCCTGTGACATTAAAGAAATAATCCACCAAAAATGAGAACAACTTTTTAAATTGAAGGCCCACATCTTGAATAATTTATTAGTCCAATGCAAATATAACAGTAGCACATAGAAGTTAACGGGGCGTTGCAGCACCCCAAACCCCAGACACTACCCTACAGACACAAGTCTCAGTATAATAAAAGGTTTATTTCCACAAAGTACCTTACATAAAGGCTTCAAAAGTATCATATATACAGCACAACACAATTATCTATCTTTCTTCTCTTCCACACCTCCCAGGCGAGTTTTGTCCTCCTTCCACTTAACTCCAACTCTCCTGGATGAAGTCAAGTGGTCTCTTTTATCTTGAACGTGAAGTACTTTAGATGCTAAGGTATAGACAGGTGGAAGTCCCAAAAATTAGGTACTGAGAATGCCTTAAGGTCCCCCTGCCAGCCCCCACGGAACTCAGCAGGGCTGTATTACAGGACTACAGGTCCCAGCATGCCCTGTGGGTGCCCATGTGGCAATCCAAATCTAGGTAGGCTGCCACCTAGTGTATTTTTTTAGGAGAAACTTTTTATTTGTGCTCATCTCCCCTGGTTCTTCCATTGTACCAAGGATTTCTTCCAAGGATTCTTGCTCAAACCCGGTCGGGATGCCAGTCCATTACACCTGTAATGGCATCACAGGCATGTTAAGACTGCTTGGTTTCAGCCACAGTCTATTGAAATGTATTGAAATGATGCTGTGATTCAAACAATTGCATGACAACTGATTTTGTCGACAAGGAGAATGTGTACTTACTTACTGTTACTGGAAACTTCTTGAAAAATAAGAGGCATTACTTACTGGCAGTATAAGATTATTTCTGCATGAAACTGTAGAAAGGTAGAAATCATTACAGCCTGTCTTTCCTGGTGCTTAGAAATAAAACTTCTAGAGGCAAAGCAGAAATGTGCATTGTTCCCACAAAACACTAGACAGCAGGAAATCCAGCATGTACAAAAAGGGCGTCTGGCCCTCTAGTATGAGAGAAAGACAGAAAAAGAGACAAGGATGGACTAGTAGGTGTTCAGTATTCCAAACTAGTTAGTAGTAATTAGGGATGGTGCATAGGGTGGGATGATGAAGCAATTGCCTCAGGCAGCACTTTGGTGCATTTTCATGTAACGTTTTTTTTTTTTTTACAATATGAAATAACAGTAAAAAAGTTAAGCGTGAACCATGAAAATTAAGATCTAACTTGCATAAAAATGAAAATGAAATACACATTTATCACATCTAGTGCACAATAAAATTGTGAAAAATATTTCCATTTTAAAAGTTTCAAATTTCACATAACGCAGTTTGCAATTCCTTGGCCCGCTGTGAGCGTCCAATAATTAAAACGGCACATTCACATTTCAAAGCCACATGCCAGTACAGTACATAGCATTGACGTTCATTTTCTTGATACGGGGGTGCCATCCTGCTGGAGTGATGTTAGAGAAAAGTTGCAATGGTCAAAATGGCATGTAGTGTGGTGTGGAGGTTAAGGCTTTGGGCCTGATGTTGTGGGGTCAAATCCTGCTACTGACACTTTGTGAGCACGAGCAATTCACTTCACCAATTGGAAAAACAAAAGAAATGTAAACAATAGCATCTCAAGTCGGATTGGTTAAATAGATTACAAGTCTGTGACAAATATCTGGTTTATTGAATAGGACTTCCTGTATATAAATTCTTATAGAGAGCAAAAATAAAAAAGTTTTAATTTGCCATTACCTCATCGTTCCGTTGGTAACTTGTGGTGGGTACAAATGTTACAGAATGTCTTATATGAACAGAGATGCACAGTTTGAAGCACTTTACAAATCATGCTGTAAGTTTTTCCCTTTCAGTTGTGATTGAATTCTCTTTATATAAATATATAGTGGTAGAAATGCTACTTGGGTGGACTTATTTCTCTTATGTAGAAGGAAAAAGTTGGGTGATTAGAATCAGTTCATCGGAGCAAAAACTTGGTTGATTAAATTTGATTCATGGAAGGAAAAAGTTAGGTTATTAGATTCGACTCTCAAGCAATGCTAGTGAGACAAGCAAGTTGATTTGGCATGGAGGTGAGCAGGTCAGTTACCTAGGATCAGTTTTTTGTTCTTTAATTTCCCATGTTGTGTACAGAAGATCCTAATAAAACATTTGAAGAACTGCAGGCAACTACTACTTGATCAAAGATTTGTGCTTATGACTCCACAATTAGAAAGACAGTGGGCTTCATTTGAGTGCAGCAAGGTGAAGACCACTGCTAACCAAGAAGGGCATATATGATTGTCTCTCATTTGCTAGGAGACTTTTCTATAGACTGATGAAACCCCAGTGAACTTCTCTGACAGCGTGGGTCCCATTATGTCTGACGTAAAGCAAACAGAGTCTTCTACAGTAATAACAGCATGCCAGCAGTGACGGTAAATGATGGTGTGCAAATGTCTGCTGCCTCAGGACTCGGGACAAATTGCCATAATTAGATTAGGTCTGTTGCATGCTAGAAAATTCATAAGGAGAGTGTCTAGTTGTCCATTCATGAACTGATGCTGAAGGATAGTTGGGTCGTACAAGAAGACACTAATCTAAAACACCAAGAAAGTCCACATCAGAATGGATGGAAGGAAGCAAAATTAAAGGCCTAATTAAAATGCAGACTTTCAACCAATAGAGATGCTGTGGCACGACCTGAAATGAGGAGTTCATGACAGAAAACCTAGCAATGTTTCAGAATTAAAACGATTCAGCAACCCTAATTTCTTGCCAGTGATGTGAAGATATTGAATTATCAGAAGCATTTGATTGCTGTCTTTGCATAAACAGTTATTAGGGGTAAGATGCTAGGTAACTTTCCCACAATTCCAGTTGTTGTTGGATAGGTTCACTCAATACATGATGGAACTCAAAAAAAGTTGATTTGTTTACTTATGTGTCTAATATAACATTTTGCTTGAAGACCTGAAAACCTTCACTGTTAAATTTCTCAAAATTTTGAATATTAATGGAAATCAGGAAGGGGCAGGTACTTTTTCTTCATATTGAATCTGAATATTGAATTACAAGGAAAAGTCAATAATTCTGTGCACTTTTGTGATAATTTTGTTTGGCTTGATAATACAGCTTTTCTTGCATTCATGTGGAAACATGGTGTGTCTGTGGTCACAGTGGTAAAGTTTTGACCTTGATCAGTCATTTTCTTTTGTTATTCTTTAGAAGTAAATATGGTGGCTCTGCTGTATGTTTGTATCAAAGAATAGCAGTGAATACTGATCTGCTTTTTATGGTTCTTAAGGTGTAGCAGGAGCTGACCTCCACTGATGGGTTCTGTACAATACTGCATATAGGCCAAGTTTTAACTCATAGATGGAGCAGTGGCGCTGAGGCTAGGGATCTGCGTCAGCAATTGGAAGGTTGCCGGTTTGAATGGCTTAAATACCAGAAGTGATCCCTCTCTGTTGGGCCCTTGAGCAAGACCCTTAACCTGTAACTGGGTGTGACATTAAAATGCATCCAGCAGGTCCTCCAACTTACAGGGAAAACTCGGAGGTTGGCGGCAGGATTGGCACTCTAGCCACTGTTACAAACCTCACACTGTTCCATTCTAGTCGAACTAGTGCGGTGCTGAGGTGTCACCCATTGCACAACTGTGCTCAGATCCTAATTTGGGATCCTGAGGTGGTTTGTCGTGTGGTGCGTGCAGCAACTTACTGTATCAGTGAATGCTCTCAACTTCTCTCTCTCCTCTCTTTTTAACTTGGTGAAGTGTTTACAAATGGATTAAGAAGTTAAAAAGTGGTTGGCCAAATGTTATGCAAGAAGTAGAACTGGGATGCCTATCAATGTCTACTACCAATGACAGCACTGAATAAGTCCATACCATGATTCTGATGAACCAATGAGGATTTCAGCCCTTGGTACACTGCTGTTCTTCGTCAGTGCAAACGGAAAGTGGAGCGGCCATGTTTACTCCTAGAACACAAGACAAACTGATCAAGGTCGAAACTTTTCCACTGTGACCACAGACATAGCATGTTTCCACATGTGCACAGGGAAAGCTGTTCAACCCAATCAAACTAAATTATCACAGAAATGTAGATTATTGACGCAACCTTGTAGTTTTCCTATTAAAAACCTTTATGAAAGCCTGGCATTAACACATAAATCATGTCCCTATTTTAAAAAACTAAGCTACACCCTTTCGGCTCATAAACAAGCAAGAAATGACCTGCCCACCCAAAAGATAAGGGCAGTTATACACTAAAATATTTTTGTGTTTTTTGCCGATAAAAGAAAAAGAATTCACAAAGCTGGCGGCAGGGTTAGTAGGAAGTGATAGCTTTTTTAATGACAAAGCACTGCTTTTACTGCAGGGAAGATTGCACTGTTTACAAAAATAACACAACCTCCAGTTTTTTATATCTGTTCAGCGAAATGACTTACATTTATAAATGACCTGACAGCGTTATAGTGTTTCAAAAACACCTAGGCGTGAACAGTGGATTTAATCTGTAGCCATTTGAGCAAAGTCACTCCAATTAGCAGCATTATGACAGCCTTAATTTTAGAATATTACTTAATTCAAAAACAAAATATTTGCCCACCTTAATTTTTTTTTCTTCACAGAAGCTGTAAAAATTGTGTCTAGACGTTACTCGTGCTAACAGTGGCATCTAGTGGAAGATAAATTATTGCATATTAAAGCACATATTCAAGCCAATGTATATTTTGTGTTTTTGGTAGCATGACCTTTGTACATTTTGTTTTGCACAATGGAGAAATTTGGGGAAAAGAATTGTTGAAAATACAATATATGTGTTTGTGTGTCGCACATAAGAGTAGTTCTCCCATGCACTAATAATTAGAAATATGAAGTGCTGCCAGCATCCAATATTTAAAATATATATTACATTAATTATAATTATATTATATTAATATAATATTATTAATATTAAAAATGTATCCTTAAATGATCTTCCCATATTTCGGTCAATGTAATTTGAATGTCATTTTTCTTTTATTGAAATAAAAGCATCAGGTGAAATTGGTGTTTCCGCTTGAAGGTGTCAGTCCTGGTAGCACATCTTAATTTTAATTGCTTCCAGTAGCAGATTCCAAACTTCCACAAAGAAGAAGTAGTTTTGAAGCTGCATAGCAATTTATTCTTGTTTACTAGGCTGTAGAGGTTTAAGTGAATGTTAAATTTAGCTCTCATTCTCAGATGCTGTATTTACATACTTCAGGGAGCATAATCAAAAGCATTTCACTGCAGTGCTGTTGACATTATGATCTTCACAAGTTTAAATAAATCCTTTCACAGGTTTAAAAAAAGGATGATTTTTAAAAGATTTAAAAGGTACTTTTGCAGACTGCCAGGTGAATAGAGTTTAAAACTGAAAGCTCTCATCCAAAATGTTGTATATCAAAATTGTAATAGAAATATTTGCTATTTAACGAGCTGCTTTTTGTTATCATAACATCTAAGCGTAACATGCATTACACCAAAAAAATACTCACTCATTGTCCACTTTATTAGCTCCACCTATCTAATACCAGGTAAGACCCTTTGCCCCCTTAATAGTCTGAATTGTTTTACACATGGATTCAGAAATGTGCTTGAAAACTTTCAAGGATTTTGGTCAATGGGATTGCAGAGCTCCTGTTGATTTATTGGCCGCACATTTCTGTTGTACACCTTCCATTCTATGTCATTGCAAAAGAGCCTTGTTGGATTGAGAACTGGGTACTATGTGGGCCATTAAAGTAAACTGAAGTAACTGTCATGTTGGTGGAACCTGCTTGAGATGCTGAACACTTTGTGACATAGTGCATTATCATTCTGGCTGTATCCATCTGAAAAAATGATAGCCTGTAGCAGGGGTTAGGGTTAGGGTTAGGCAGTCAAGGAGCGCAGGAGAAGTCAGATGTGGCAGAAATGAGAATGTTGAGATGGATGTGTGGAGTTACTGAAAAGGCACTGCACAGATTTGTTGGACACTGCCTTGTTTGATGTAAATAAATACACTAAGCTCTGTATCTGTACCAACTTGTTGCTTGCTTGTGTTCCTTATTGCACTAGTCTATCGCGGTTATGACTGTTGAAGCATGTGCCCATGACTGCAGGTATGGGGCATCACACTTATTAATTGTTAAACTGGCTGAAACTGGGATTGGATACCGCTAACTCAGATTACCCGTGAAGCCCAGTTTAGTGTTTGGTAGAACAAAAAGTAAACCTTGTGGCCAAGTGTGTAAGATTTATACTGCATACTGAGTTACAGCCTCATGACTGGCTCTTTGGGGTAGCTGGCTTTTTATGTTAAGGAGCAGTTATACCTAATAAGATGGCCACTTGTGTATCATTTTAATGCCAATGTTAACATGTAAAATAAATTGCTTCAAGAAGGATGGCATATATATATATATATATATATATATATATATATATATATATATATATATATATATATAATATATATTGCCTTGTACTACGGGATCTTAATATAGACAAACCTTGCAAGGAAAGTATTACTGATATAATTTTCAATTTTTTAAAAATGACTTTAAAAATTCACTCACAAAAGGGCACTTTTGTTATGACTAATGAACCTTGTTTTAAAGGATCCATAGCAGTTTAAGAGTGTTAACAAGGGGTGTCACCTTTAACCAAATAATACATGACCAGGACACTCAGGTGTGATAGAGAAAGATCGAGTTCAGTCCATCTGCTGTTGTGTACACAATTAATGTCAAACTGCAGTGTCCACTGTTCACAAAGCTCCATCACTGTGAGTTGGACTTCATGGCCCAAAACTCAGGATCAATACATGTTTTAATTTTAACCTTGTGATCAGTATTTTTATTGAAAATTTTCTGTCTCCTTGGTGTTACTGGAAAAGGTTTCATATAATTTCTGGAGTTTTGATACCCCTGGAATTCAAATTCAAAATGTATTGTTTTTGTTTCAAAATATTTTTAAAATTGGCATGTTAATGTTTTGCATCTTTTCTGACCCCATTTTGTTTCTTTCACAGGAGCTGCCCTTTTATGGCTTTGTTGTTTGGGGGTGCGGTCATGGAGGTCATGACCTGTGACTCACTAGTGTGGTAAATGAAGTCAGAACAATGCATTCCTGGCCATCTGAGATTACAGATAAACCTGAAACCCAGGTGCCTTACTTTGTTTGACTTTAGCGTACCGATCTTGGTCTTCACCTGTTGACATCTAAGTGGTTTCTGTTTGTACTTAATTGAAAGATGGGACAGACCCCTGCTAAGACTTGTTGTATATCCTGGTTATTTCTAGGCAGGACACATAATAGAAATGAAGCAAATACACTCCAAATAACATATTGTGAAGATGATAAAAAATAACCCATTTTATTTTTCTTAAGGATATAGAAACTATAATATATCATTATTAGACATGGAAAATCTCATAAACTGTGTTAACCCATTGCATAATATATGCTTTTTATGCTTTTGTTGCCAGCGGTTTAGACATTAATGGTTGTGTGTTGAGTTATTTTGAGGGGACAGCAAATTTACACTGTTATACAAGCTGTACACTGACTACATTGTATCAAAGTGTCATATCTTCAGTGTTGTCCCATGAAAAGATATAATAAAATATTTACAAAAATGTGAGGGGTGTACTCATATACCGGTATATATTGTGAAGCCCAGAGGCATCCAGCCACCCCAGCCCCGACACAGACAGGCAGAGACACGAGTTTGCCACACAACACATGTTTATTCAGGAGGGAAGTGCTTTTCTTGCTCCCCACAGCAGAACAAAAGCCCAGTCATTTTCTTCTCTCTTTTCTTCTCTCTTTCTCTGCCTCCACTCGTCTCTCATCAAGCTTCATCTACCTCCTCCCCGACTCTAGCTCTCCAAGTAGTGCTGGCTGGCTCCTTTTATAGGACACCTGGAAAGACTCCAGGTGTTCAACGAGCTTCTTCTGGCAGCACTTCCTGCTGTGGTGAAAGGTGGAAGTACTGCTAAATAGGGCTCAGCAAAAGTCCAGGTGCCCCCTGGTGGTGGCCACGGGCCCCAGCAGGGTTGAGCTTGCATGCTCCAAACCTGTTGCCCAGCTGCAAGCCAGGGGGGCTGCCCTCTAGTGTTCCGGGGGAGATAGTGTCCAGAATAATCTCTCCCACCAGGTCCTTCCATGATTAGGGAGCCCTGATTGGGTAAGGGGCCCAACAATCCACCACTATATAAGTATATAGACATATATAGATATATATATATAAATATATAGATATATAGATATAGATAGATATATATATACAGTGGATTCAGAAAATATTCAGACCCCTTGTTCACATTTTGCTATGTTGCAGCCTTGTGATAAAATCATTTTTCCCCACATCAAGCAAAATTCAATACCCCAGCATGACCAAGTGAAAGCAGCATCTTAGAAATGTTTGCAAATTTATTAAAAATAAAAAATGACATAACACATTCAGACATATATTCAGACCCTTTGCTATGATGCTTGAAAAATGTTTGGCTCAGGTGCTCCACATTATATTGATCATCATTGAGATGTTTCTACACCTTATTTGGAGTCCACCTGTGGCAACTTCAGCTGTTTGCACAAGATTCTGAAAGTCACATACCTGTCTACAGAAGATCCCACAGTTGATAATGTGTATCAGAACAGCAAACAAGTCATGAGTTCAAATGAATTGCCAGCAGAGTTCAAATCAGGATTGTGTTAAGGCACAGATATGAGGAATGCCAAGCAGGTTTAGCAGACACATGAAAAACTGCTTGGTTTTGTAAAAATCTTCTAAAGGATTCTCATACTGTGAGAAACAAGAGTCTCTGGTCTGATGAAACCATGATTAGCTTCATGTTTGGAGGAAACTAGGCACCGCTCATTGCCTGTGCCAACATCATGGCATAGAGTTGTTTATTCAGCAGCAGGGAGTAGGAGACTAGTCAGTGTTGAGGGTAAGCTGAACAGAACAACATACAGAGATATCCTTAACGAAAAACCTTCTTCAGAGCACTCTCGACCTCAGTCTGGGCCAAAAGTTCAGCTTCCAACAGGACAATGACCTTTAACACAATGGGAAAGACAACACGGGAGTGACTTAGGGACAACTCTAGGAATGTTCTTGAGTAGTCCAGCCAGAAAAGAGACCTAAAAATAGGTTGGTCACTGATGATCTCTGCAGAAAATCTCCATATCTATGTGTGTGACGCTTGTTGCGTCATACCAAAGAAGACTCCATGCTTCCAATGGTGCTTCAGCTAAGAACTGTGAAAAGGAGCTGAAAACTTGTGTTAATGTGAGATATCAGATTTTTATTTTTAATAAATTTGCAAAAATTTCTAAAACCCTGTTTTCACTTTGTCATTCTGGGGTATTGAGTGTTGCTTGATGAGGGAAAAAATGAATTTAAATGATTTTAGCACAAGGCTGCAACATAAGAAAAATGTGAAAAAGTGAAAGGGTCTGAATTCTTTCACAATCCACTGTATATATATTTTAAAAGAATAAACATATTACTTATGCAAGCGGTCCTTTTTACTGCCTAAAACTGGTATCAAAGTGTTTTTTTGTTTTTATTCCTTTCCAAAATATGAATCTCTTTTGTTTCTTTTCACTTTCAATGTTTTTCTTTGCCTTAAAACTTAAGGTTTAAGGTTAAGGTTAGGTTTAAACTCAAATTAAATCAAAGCAACCAGTAAAAAAACTTTATACATGTAACTTCAAGGTGTAGGTGTGCCATGGATACAGGGGCTGCTAGAAGGCACTTTGACTTTAATGGGGTTACTCTGACTCTGTAAGTGAACCTCACATTGGAAGTTAAAAGGCACTCTCTGTCAATGCCTAAGTGGTTAGAAGAAGTATACAGTAAATGTACAGAATAAAAAAAACATCTCCATGGCCATACTTCTCTGACTACATATCAGATAATTCTGCTGAGAAGTAGCCTGATTTATTATTACTAACTCAACCTTTTCTTAAAAACCAGGAGAAAACATGGAGGGACACAACATTAGAAAAATGTCTTAACTACACTAATGTAAAACGAGAAACATTTTACGTGGTTTATCATGGTCTCAAGGATGCTCAAACCATGCCAACCTGGACTTATATCCTTTAATATCTAATCTGAAACTATCATCAAACACTCATGCAGATTCAGTAAAGTTGTTGTGCTGTAAATAAACAAGTTCTTCAAGGACAACTACAATGGTCAGATACTGCACTGTTAAGCTACTGTGCTAACCACCAGAGAGGAAGTAATAAGTGACATCAAAAAAAAATATTGACGATTATATTGAATCCATCCATTTTTTTATCCTGTTTATTTAGGGCTTATCTATTTTTGTAGCAGTAGAATCACTACAAAATAAGCATTAAAATAACAAAATAAGCATTATAATATTTTCCAACCAACATGATTAAAATTCAGGGTTATGAATTGACCAAATCCAGTCCCAGGAATACTAGATGCTATCTAGAAACCAGTCCAGGATGGTGCACTTGGCCCATTGCAATGCCCACTCATGCATACCGGATCAATTTAGAATCTCCAATAAACCTAATTTTCATGTTTTTGGTGATACTGGGGGGTAAGGAAAATGTGTGCTGACACACAGAACATGTACAAAGCACACATATACAACCCCAGATGTGGGACTCAAACCTAGGAGACTAGATACATGAAGTACTAACCACTATGTCACCATGCCACCTAATGATCAACTGGTTAGCTGTGCCACTCAGCCATAATACTCTTTTGATCTTAGGTTGTACTTCATGATGTAGAGAAAATTAAACAAATATTTAAAGTTATAGCATGGTTGTAAGAGGTTGAAAGATTTAAAATAAAATTAAAATATACATATTTATTGAAAATTATTTAGGGTGAATTATGAACATAGTGATGAAACAGAAATTTGATTGTATGATCAAGTCACACTTGTTCTTAGTTTTTTTTTCCCACCCAGTATGGCGTTTTTTTTACAGATGAAAATTAAAAACAAGAAACAAGCTTGTATGAGTCATTTAATTTCACTCATATTTCTTTTTTATTTAACTATTATGAAAATGATGATTATAATTAAAATACCCAATATCTGTGCAGGTACCAATTGTTTAAGCCATGCTATCTTCATAGATCACAGAGTGAAGTTGTTTTTTTTTAACGGCTTCTAATATTTTGTATCAATTGCAGGCATTTTTGTGCCTTACTACAATCTTTACCTAACAGATCACACTAGTGCTGTTTTGGACCCTGTCATGTATAATAGAAATTTCACCAACACATAACCATGAGATGGTCCCAAAAGGCTTATAACAGAGAAATAAGGTCTTCTATTTACACTAACTTAATGACAGAAATATAACAAGTTAAGTTCTGCCAACTACATTAATTTATAACAGGTATTTTCTGTTTACTTATGCAGTCACTTTTTTTATTTTAGCAAAAAATATTTGCATAAAAAACAAAACAAATACCTTATTCTTTATTGTCAATGGCCATCCTCCCAAAAAAGGAACCAAAACCAGAAGAGAATATGCAAGAACATCAAGTGGCAAGTTGTTATTTTCAACTTAAAATTTCAAGTTAATATATTATTAATATACATTTAATATATATATAAATATATTTATTATATTTCAACTTAAAGTATTCCAGGTACCTTTCAATTCAAATAAAACTTTGTGCAGTGATACACAATCTCCCTTAGAACTACCAGAATAATAATTGGTATATTGAGAGCGTTTGAGTGAAAGAAGAGTCCAGTGCAGATCGGACACAGAAAACAGCGTCAAACTTTGTCATAAAGCCGTCTGTTAAAGCAATCGGTGGCACAGACTCCCAAGTTAAAGACACAGTGGACTTGAAGAAGTCGTCTCAGCTCATCATCTGAAATATAAACAAGAAAGTGAACATTTTAACTCAATTACTGAAGTTTTGCCTACTGTAGGGAGGTCTTTTGGCTCAGCAGAAGACTTCCCCCTGGTACAGCAGTAGGGCATTTTAGAGAAACTATTCCAACATTTTCCTTTCCAGATGTCTTTTTATAATATGTGGCTCTCATAAGACATTGCTCTACTCTGTTATCAAGTCCAATCTGTCCCACCATTAGCTCTAATGCTGTACATACAAATATTACTTTCCTTTTTTGAGTTGTGGTGGCTCTGAGGCTAGGGATCTGCACTGGCAATAGGAAGGTTGCCGGTTCGAATCCCGTAAATGCCAATATGGACTCTGCTCTGTTGGGCCCTTAAGCAAGGCCCTTAACCTGCAATTGCTAAGTGCTTTGAGTAGTGAGAAAAGCGCTATATAAATGCAAAAAAAAAATTTGATCCTATTGATCTTAAAGGATGGTCATGTATGGTTTGTTTATAGTGGCTTTGCACCAATCTGATAATCTTTACTTGTTACAACATCATTATCATCATTTACTTCTGCTGAGTGTTTTAGCAGCAACACACTGCTCAGGGCTGACTGGACCATTGTATTCCCCAGCAACTAACTCCTGCCCTTTTTGAGGTATACCAAGGTGCTCTCATACAACGTGTTGTCAGTCTTCTCCCAGGGGGGGCTGTGACTGGTACATCTACTATAGGAGGTGCCCAAAGGAGTCCTAACTAAGTGTTAAAAACCACCTCAACTTGTCCCTCTTGATCCAGACAAGCAGCAGCTCTGATCCAAGATATCTCTGTTTTGCCAAGCTCCTCACCCAGTCACTGACAGGCAGCCATGCACAGTAGCCTCTTTTCAGCTGCTTGTACTCATGACCTCATTTTTTTAGTCAAGACCCAGTACTTGTGACTGCAGGTGAGGGTGCAGGTGTAACCTGACTGGTAAATTGACAACTTTGTCTGCAGACTTTGCTCCTGTTTCACCAATATGGTTTAATACAACAACAGCAACAACAACAACAACAACATTTCTATATATAGCACATTTTTATACAAAAGATATAGCTCAAAGTGCTTTACAGGATGAAGGAAGAGAGAAAAAAAAGAAAAAAAAAACAAAATATAAAAATAAAATCAGGCAATACTAATTAACATAGAATAAAAGTAAGGTCCAATGGCCAGGGAGGTCTGAAAAAACAAAAAAAATGCAGACAGCTGGAGAAAAAAACAAAATCTGCAGGGGTTCCAGGCCATGAGACCACTCTAGGCATTCTACCTAACACTAGGGGGCTTCGCCCCCTGCTCGCTTCGCTCGCCAACCCCCAGTGCCTGTTTTGCTTCCGCAGTTTCAGATGCGCGTTATAGGCGCCTATGTTCATTGTATTTGTCCATGCTGGCGCGTTTTTGTAGCTCTGTTAGTGGAGCTGTTTGGTTCTGGAGCAGAGACAGTTTTGCTTCCGCAGCTTCAGACGCGCGTAGTAGGCGCCCACGTTTATTTTCTTTATCCATGCGGACTCGTGTTTGTAGCTCCGTTAGTCGAGCTGGTTTGTACAATCCCAAGCAGCACATTATTCCTAACTTCACTCCGCAGTAGTGCCACTCACAATATGGCGGTGACGCCTGCGCCTTCACTCCGCAGTAGTGCCACTCACAATATGGCGGTGACGCCTGCGCCTTCACTCCGCAGTAGTGCCACTCACAATATGGCGGTGACGCCTGCGCCGTCCATACTATGTCGGGTTTCACTATGCTGTGTAGGCGCCTCGGCCTTTCATACTTTCCCGCGCCTTCCATTCTATCTTTGTGGACCTGTGGGGCCTCCGTAGCCTCTTCCGTTTGAATCTGGGCTGCAGCGCAGAATCCTCTTCTTTGTGTGTCCGTGTCGGTAGTCGTTAGCTATGGGCGCGTTGTTGCTTCATTTCTCATTTACGTCAAGAGCTCTTTCGTTTTTGAATGGTGACTCCTTCGTGCGCAGTGGATCACACTTCGCTGGCGGTTTATGAGACGCGCGCTGTCGGCCCCTGTGCAGTACGTCTCCTGTGTCCATCGCCGTGTACCTGGGTCCATGCCATCCGGTTTGCCATTCTCGGTTAGTAATATGGATAAATGACCTCAATCAGTCCTCATGGTTTTCAGGTCATGTGGATATCTGGCCTTCAATCCATCAATGTAGGGACTTTGATCAGGTGGTGGTGGCGTAGATCGCCACTACAGAAAACCGGAAAAAAGAACAGTAGCCTCACTGTAGGCAAAGTTTCCCACAGTACTATTGCCAAACTGGATGTTAAGGGCAGATAATTAGCTAAAGTATCGCCTCCCTGATCAGCCAGAAGAACTCTAACACCCAAAGTCGGTGAAGGAAATAATTACATTTTTATATTAGAAAAAACAGACCAAAATCTATAATAAACAGAATAAGACAATAAAACAACAATAACAACTAAAGAGATGCCACAAACATGCAATCTAGAATATAATCTGGAATGGATATTGTGATTGTGGAAGTTCAATTGTAAGTTCAATTTCAAGTCCTGAAAATATAATGATATCTTGATGTGGCATGAGTATTAGCTTCCCAAAATCAGAGTAATGTTGTCTTTTCTACAAGTTCCACTAGTAAAGATGTTACAGGGCACCTTGACTGTGGAATTGTAAATTAATCATGAGAGACACACTTCTCTTGGTGTCCAATGCATTTGCATTACTAATGGCCTGAGTACTGGATGAAATGAAGATCTTCTGGTTTGCACCCCTTTCTCTTGATCTCTTTTCTTTTTCCTTTTTCCATTCACAATTCATGTTTGATACTGAAAGGTGCCGAGTTGGGAATTCCCTGCTCAACAACCAGGATCATTGGGTAAAGTCGCACCTAGTGGGAATCTTTGCCCTAAAGCTTCACTGTGAATTAGCTGGTAAGTAATTTTCTTCTGCACACATGCTAGGTGACACACTAAGACAAGGACACACACACAGACAAACATTATAACAAAATACTGTATACTGCCATCACTACAAAACAACATTTGTAAACTGCTGCTGCACTGATTTGCTAATCAATTTCACAACCATCTCTAGTATGTCATAAATAAGACCAAGAAGTACTTCTTCTACTTGAGCTGCATACCAGTTTCTTACAGGGAACAAACCACTCCGATACCATTGCTTAATTCTCATTCCAGCCACATCTCACTCGGATTTGAACTTAAGTCTGATGAAACCAGAGATTCAACCTTTAGGTTCATGTACCCTTCAGACATCAACTATACTTGGATATCCTGTCCAAAAAAATCAAGAAGAGGGAAGTACGCAAACACAACTCCTGCTCTATAAATATAGCAACTGACTGGCACATAGCTATGCTCCCAGAACACCATGCTCTTGGGGTACACAGTCATAAGTACTCAAAGTACAAGTGGACAAGACTGACAAACTCCCATGGCCCTTCAAGTATCTGTACCCTGACCAACAGTTGGTCCATTGTTCCCCCTGAACTCAACTATTAGATGAACCTTCCATTCAGTATATCGACATAAGCTTTCCCAAAAGATGCCGAGGAGTGTCATCTCCTGGTAGCTGGAACACAGTGTACCAATTCTTAGGTACTGCCTTCATCTTTCACATGTCACTGAAGAAGAATGTTAGCCAAAACAATCCAACAATATCCAGTGGTTTCAACATTTGTGGTTGGATGTCATCCACACCTTAAACCTGCCAGTATGGAGTTGTTTACTCACCACAGAGGAGGCCCCAAGCCCAACCAATGTTTCTGACACTGCCACCTCCAAATAAGGCATATCCACTGGGCTTCAAACGTCCAACTCTTAATGATATCTCCAATTGAGGACTATGTTTTCTCACCCAGATGAAAACAGCCTTGGTAATGTCTCATCTAACCTTCCTGAGTCATTAAATGATTTGCCAGAAATTGCTTAAGTCCATGTGTCTTAATCCTATGTGCCTTCTTACAGAGACAATTACAGACAGACAATGCCTGGCACTTATAGAGACTCATCAGTGTGTTCTGTTGCTGCCATTGTGCCTCTTTGTTCAACCCCTTGGCAGCTGGGTCACTGCTGTCTGTGACATATTTTATAGGTACTCATCAGGGTGATCTTCCCTTTTGATGTGGCTAGAACCAAAAAGGTGGTTTCATGGATTGCAAGAAGGGAAAAACTCATTACAGGTTAACAATAGAAGCGTCAAGAAAGGACTGGGAGTTTTCTGGTAAATGGCCTCAGTATCAGAGTGCCACAAGAGAGTGTGCTTGGTTTTGCTGTGTCTCAGGTCAGTGACTGGAGACCTTCACTATCTGGAATGAATAGGGCGATTTAGGGGTAGTACCCCAGTACTTTGGGCTTGGAGTATAAAGTCAACTGAACTGCATGTTGGGAAAATTCAGAAAGGCCTAACCAAATGGATAGGCGGTGAAAAAGTGTCATTAGTGTAAGGTACTTGAGGCCTGTTCTTTGCTGACAAAGACAGGCTAACCCATTACCAAACTCTCTAAGCTAAGGGTTGAACTTGACATCTCAGTGTGGGTTTCATAAATTATGTGGGGTTTAGTGTTTGGGGTCACTATCATAGGGAAGGTCTCTGCAATCCTGTGAGGCCCCCACATCTGATTTACACAAAGCCAGTCACAAAAATACTGAATATATTGTTTCTGGAAAAGAGAAATATATATTTTGTGCATTTAGGCTAAAAAACTGGTGTGTTTCATCTTGTGATGCTATAAATTACTCTGAGCCCATTACAGTGTGTGATAGTTTAGGGGTCCCCGTGACCCCTTGAACCCTCAGACCAGACATCAAGCACCAGATAAAAGTTCAATAAAAATATTTATTATTATAAATAAGTGCGCAAAGCACCACCACTCCGCTATACTCAATAACAATCAATAATCAAATAAACAATCCTCTAATCTCCCAGACGCTTAGCCACCCTGCCTCCCAACTCAGCTTGTCCGTCTGGGATTTCCCAGAGTCCTTTATAGTCCGTGACCCGGAAGTGTTTCTGTCCCTCAGTCCATGTGACTTTCTACCACGTCCGGGTCAGGTAAAAATTTCACCTTTTCTTCATCAGCCCGGAAGCACTTTATTTCTTCCAACCATGTGACTGGGATTTACTTCCAGGCTATATGGAAAAAAAACATCTCTGTGTCTCCCTGCAGCGTCCCCTGGCGACCCCGACGTTATCCAGCAATGCTGTGTATTTAAACTCCATAGTCCATGATGCCCTGCTGGAATTCGGGGCATCTCCACGTTGCAAGGAGGGCTACATCTAGCGGCATGGGGGTATTGGCCAGGATGAATGGCCGGCCATATCCCACAAGTGTTTGTGAGAAAATGTTTTAACAGAGTGCAGAAAGCTGTTTACAGGCAGGACTGAAAGATGGCGGTCTGTGAGGGCTTCATAGTCTGGATGGGGCAGATGAACATCTAAGAGCAGGCTGGGCAGGGCTAGATGTTTGAGTAGCATCAGTCTACATCTTTTAAATCAGGAGGGTTCAAGAAAAAGAGCGGAGACTTTCTTAGGAAACAAACTAATCAGAACTCGATGCAGGCATTGCAGTGTCGCTATATTTAGCTACTCAATTAACAAGCCTCTCATTGGGACGATCCTGTGGCAGTACTACCAAGAAGACTTCTATTCCCAGCATTCAGCAGGAGTGTACAGGGGTAGACGGGAGATCCTTATTCACTTGAAAGGACTGGTGTACAACTTCAGACTTAAGCTGGAAATGAAATGTCAAAAGGAGAAGCTGCAGCAGCCTTTGCCAGATAGTGTTCCAGTTATAGACATTGCAAAATCAGCTTTTCCACATATTGCAGACACTGCATAGCCATGTATAAAGCAATTTGCCTGCCTAAGATATGCACATTTTAACTGATAACATTCATCATATCTAATTTATAGCGTATTCCATATAGTAATGAGTGAACCCAGCTGAATTCCCTTCGCTTCAAGTTTGGCAAAATCACAGAAATGTTTGTGAACTTCACCAAAGTCCCCAAAATGCATTGAAGTCTACGAAGATGAGTGGATTATAATGGTGAAGTGGTCTTTTAAGTGTCCCAGAGATCCAGAGAAAAGTCGAACTATGCTGGACTGATTATTGTAGACAGTGGATCTCAGTAACTGAAACTGTATTTTTATTTTCCTTGTGATTGCCATGTCGGCAATGATCTTACAGTAGGCATGCTTGGTGATGTCACGCTAGGGCACTTGGAAAAAATGTTAGCCTAAGCCGACTATTTGGTGAATTTCCAGGAAAATATTTAGCAAACGAGGTAACCAGAAAAAACAACATATTCGATGTGAAAAATGCTCTGGGGAATTTTGCCACTCAACACTAATTCCATAGTGCCAGTGTAAGATTTCTGTGTTCAGACAATGGGACTCTCCTGATTAGTGCAGGGTATTTCCCAGTCGTAAACTGACCAGGAGCCTATTAAAAAGATTAGGTATAAATAACTACTTGTATTATTTCAACAAAAATAACAAAGTTAAAATACTGGAGTCTCCAAATGTTTCATTATTATTTTCTTAATGCCATAGCAGTGTTCCCCAGAATTGCAACAAATTGGCCTGGCACAGCAGGGTCTCTGAGAAAGCATTTATTTGAATGGTTTCTGACCTTAGAGGAGAGGCAAACAGGTTTAAACCAAATGCTTTTTGGTGGGGTCCCAACTCTCCCCCATTACAAGGGGGCCTATGAATTTTGCACTACACCAGTGTTTGGAGATATACATGATTTTTAAAGAAACAAAGTAGTAAAAACCCCCTCTGCTTACCTGAGAGGTATGACACTCTTCGAACTCCGGGATGTGTGCAACTTTCCAAGTTAGAGAAACATTTTTCTGCAATGCAACCTATTTCAAAACAAAAGAAATAGTAATGAGTGCTGTTTCACTGTTTACTCACATATTCTCTTCCTCCAAATCTACTTATTCTGCTCATCTAAATGAGAATAAATGACTGAAAATTCTTCAGCCTTTAATAATTCTTGCATAATCTTACTGAGAGTTAAAGGTTAATCTACCAGCATTTTGAGTGCAAGGCAGGAAGCCATCCAGGATGAGATTCAGGTCCATCACAGGGCTTACTCAGCCACACACCCACACTGGGCTAGTTGGAAATTTTAATTGAGAAGGGAGTACCCAGAAAAAAATGAAATGAATATGGGAATACATAAGACAAACACAAGAAGACCATTCAGTCCATCAAACTTGTTTGTTTAACTAATAGCCCCGGTTGACCATGTGTTAGGATATAGTGGGTTGGACAATGACTGACTGACTTAACTGTCCCAATATCCCATCCATAAACCACTTAAAGGTTTTTAAGGTTTCTGCGACATAACTCAGTAGCTTGTCTGAGATTCCCACAACTCTTTCGGGAAACAAGTGCGTCCTGGCTTCAGTCTTACATGTACTTTCCAACACAAAGGATAACACAATAATTGAACTCTGGGTGCCGAAGCTGAGGGGCAGGTGTGGTGACCACTGCACCACTCTTGAAAATGTTTTTCTTTTTTTAAACTCCATTACCCCAACCCTTTTACCTCACTCTATATCTTTCAGCATTTATTGCATAATTCACACAAGGGAGCACACCAAAGGCCAGTAGAATGGTATTTGATGAACTGCAGCATGCAGTTGAAGCTTTATAAATGGAGCTCCAAGCGTAGGCAGAGCTAGTCTTGACCTTTCGGAAATCCATCACTCTGGCTAAGAACAACGCAAGCTGTATGGCTGGAACAGCAGCTCGATAAAACATACTGGATCAATTACAGCAAACATTTATAGCCCCTACATCACTAATACTAATAATTAAATTCTGAAGCCCCATATTATTTTTTGCACTGCTGAGAGCTGCATGTAGCTCACCAACAATTTATTTGGCTCTTCTCCTGTTAGCTACACTTATAATATTTTGCTAAATTGACTACAGTAGTGCCTGAAATGGTTTGGGGAAAAATGCCAACAGCAGTTTTAATTATTCAAATTAGTGGTTTTCTTGTCCCGTCGATGACACTGCACAGATATTTCAGCATTCCTATATATAATCAAAACTCTGCACTGCTCTCTGGGCAGTTATGGTTGGAGGCTGTATTTCTACTTAACATTGTGCAGTTCCCAGTGCAGCTTCACGCGGTTTCCATTATTATAATGGATTCAGAAAGTATTCACATTTTTTCATGTTTTACTATGTTTTTTGCTATGTTTTATTTTAGTGTTGGGCTAAATTCATTTTTGCTGAACACCAAGCAACACAAATGTTCAGACTCTTTACTAAGTACTTAGTTGAAGCCCCTTTGGTGACCATTACAGCATGGAGTTTTCTTGGATATGATGCACACAGCTGGATCTGGGAATTTTCTGCCATTCTTCTGTGCAGATCCTGTCACGCTCTGTTAGGTTTTAAAAGAGTCTGTCGATGGACAGCCTTTTCCAGGTCTCTCCAGAGATGTTTGACTGGGTTCAAGTCTAGGCTGTAGCTGGGCCACTTAAGCACATTCCCAGAGTTGCTTCTAAGCCACTCTTATGTTGTCTTTGCTTTGTGCTTAGGGTCATTGTCCTGTTGGAAGGTGGACCTTCATCCCTGTCTGTGGTCCAGAGTGCTCTGGAACAACTTTTCATCAAGGATATACAGTATCTGTACACTGTTACTGTAAAAATAAAGGTACCAGAGTGGTTCTTCAGAGCAATGCCATAGGGGAACCATTTTTGGGCCATCCACATGAAGGGGACAGAAAGATCCATTTATTTGTTAGATCTGTAACAGGCTTCATACAATGACTGGATGGTAACAGATTTGTGAAATACAGTACCAGTGGATCATGATTTCAAAAGGACTCTTGCTGCATTTGTTCAATAACACATGCTACCAAGTTTTATTAACCTGTTACTGTCCTGCAGCCAACAATACATTAAATATTTCAGGTTTTTTTTCTGCATATTAGTAAGTTTTTCCAAGCTGAAAGAATCAACTTTAAAGGCCAAGAATTCATCCCAAAATGAAATGGTGCCTTGTCAAGCAATATTTCTATGAGGAACCATACAACTTAGTAAAGAACCTTAAAATGCCATTAAAGAAGCATTATTTTATGAGGGTACTTTGTTCTGTTCTGCTATTCAGCTGGGTATGAAGAGGCTGTATAATGGGACTATACTGTGGAAATGGCAGCAGTTGTTGGAACCCCATAGGAAGAAGGAGACACAAACAAGATAAAACCATTATGTGAGCTCCAGCTGTGAAAATATCTTAATATTCCTAAGCAGCTGGTGTCATGATAGCACACAGGCAAACTTGAGGCACATATCTGAGAAGTGTCCAAAACTTATTTTATCTACTTTCTTGCTTCTTTCTGGTTTTTCTGCAGGAGTTACTTGGTGCCACATAGGCCTACTGCCAAGTGAATACTTTTAAAACATTATTTCTCAAGCACTGATTGGCTACAAACTATTATTTAAAAGGTCAGCCTACTCCTGACCCACACTCCAGCATTAAGACTGAAAACCAACCAAACAATCTGAAAACATAACGGAAAGCAAAAGGCTTTACAATCACCATTACCTGCAAGAATAGGTGCTTTAAAAATAAAAATTAAAAATAAATAACAGTCATTAAAGCAATGATCCTTACTGTATCTGGCGTCCTCTTCATTTGGCAGCAAAAGCGATTTCTTTGTAAAAAAAGCTGTGAAGAGAAGAGGAGATTTCTTATATGTTTCACATATTTGGGATCTCTGAGTCTTTCAAAAGTCTCTTTAGAAACCTCTGGAGAGGCCAACAACAATGAAGTTGAGCACAGACATGACAAGTCTAAAACTACTAGTTGTCTATTCACTTTATATGAGAGGGTCTGATTTGAAGCTCTGAAGTTGTCATTGCGTTATGACCTCGATGGGTTAACAGGAGCTCAGCTCATCAAGATACTTAACAGACATCTGTTCAAATAAAGTACTCTATTTATGTGCATATATTGTGACCCCTGAGAAACTCTTCCACAAACGCTTTGACTCAAAGACCAAGATACACAAATTTCTTGCATTTATTCAAGAAATAAACTACTGGGATTAATGGACGTGGAGTATGCAGAGTAAAATCCAAATAAAACTGGTTTAGGTTTTAACTGCACAATTATGGTGGCTTCTTCACTTATCCACCACACTACTGCTCCAGAGTACCCCCTTTACCTTGTACCTCTCTCTGTTTCTCTCTTTTCTTTCTTGAGTACCTGTCTTCTTTATCTTCCAGTATACATCAATATACGAGGGGGTACCCAAAAATAAACGGAATTGAAAAAAAAAATTGTTTTAATAATTTTTATTTACTGAAACTTTAGTCTCCTTCAAAGTACTCTCCATGTAAATGAATGCACTTGTCCCAATGGTTTACCCACTGGTGGAAACATTTTTGAAATTGCTGAAGAGGAACGTTGTCCAAGGCCTGCAGCGATTTTTCTTTGACTTCCAATACGGTACAAAAACACTTTCCTTTGAGTTCATGTTTTATATGCGGGAACAAGAAAAAGTCGCACGGAGCAAGATCAGGTGAGTAGGGAAGGTGGCAAGAACTCCAAGACACACAAGTCAATTCAGAAATCTCTTCAATAGTCCGACGATGATCTTTGTAAATTGCACTGCAAACTTTTTCAAGATTTTCATCATTCCTGATTGTGGAAGGATGGCCAGATCTTGGTTGGTCTTCAAGTGGCATTTCCCTTTGTTTGAAACACGAAAACTTCTCGTAGACCTGTGTTTTACTTAAAGCTTCCTCATTAAAAGCAGTTTCAAGCATCACTACAGATTCAGCAGCTGTTTTCCCTAAGAGAAAACAAAATTTAATACAGACTCGCTGTTCTTTATGATCACCCATCACAAAAATCGCAGAACACGTTTAATAAGTACAGTGATCCCTCGCTATATCGCACTTCGCCTTTCGCGGCTTCACTCTATCGCGGATTTTATATGTAAGCATATTTAAATATATATCGCGGATTTTTTGCTGGTTCACGGATTTCTGAGGACAATGGGTCTTTTAATTTCTGGTACATGCTTCCTCAGTTGGTTTGCCCAGTTGATTTCATACAAGGGACGCTATTGGCAGATGGCTGAGAAGCTACCCAACTTACTTTTCTCTGTCTCTCTTGCGCTGACTTTCTCTGATCCTGACGTAGGGGGTGTGAGCAGGGGGGCTGTTCGCACACCTAGACGATACGGACGCTCGTCTAAAAATGCTGAAAGATTATCTTCACGTTGCTACCTTCTGTGTGCAGCTGCTTCGTGAAGCGACATGCTGCACGGTGCTTCGCATACTTAAAAGCTCAAAGGGCACGTATTGATTTTTGACTTTGTTTTTCTCTCTCTCTCTCTCTCTCTGCTCCTGACGGAGGGGGTGTGAGCTGCCGCCTTCAACAGCTTTGTGCCGCGGTGCTTCGCATACTTAAAAGCCAAACAGCCCTATTGATTTGTTTGCTTTCCTCTCTCTCCTGATGCGCACTCCTTTGAAGAGGAAGATATGTTTGCATTCTTTTAATTGTGAGACAGAACTGTCATCTCTGTCTTGTCATGGAGCACAGTTTAAACTTTTGAAAAAGAGACAAATGTTTGTTTGCAGTGTTTGAATAATGTTCCTGTCTCTCTACAACCTCCTGTGTTTCTGCGCAAATCTGTGACCCAAGCACAACAAAATATAATATAAAAATAACCATATAAACATATGGTTTCTACTTCGTGGATTTTCTTATTTCGCGGGTGGCTCTGGAACGCAACCCCCACGATGGAGGAGGGATTACTGTACCAAGAAAAGCTGACATGGAATGCCATATGAACAATACAGAGCAACACCACACGGCAGACTGCCATATAATAGTATAAGTATGCTACACCTAGTGGAGAAATTTGCAACTAAGTCTAGATTGCGTGCCGGGTACAGATTTCAGTTATTTTTGGGTACCCTCTTGTGCATCTGCTGGTAAAGTGGGTTCAAACTATCCCAGTGTCACTTCAGGCCAGAACTTGTTCTGGGGTCAGGGCTTGCTTTAGAGAGGCCCTACCTGAATTTAGAAGACCCAGCAGTATTTCTGCCTTTAAGCCTTAAAATGTCTTTAAAGGGTCTGGTCTGTTAGACAGCTTCAAGAGTTATCCACTTAAATGGATCACAGACTCCCATTCTATCCAGTGAGGGATCTTATGTGGTTGTGTGATGAGTTGCAGGGGAAATTACTGGCTATTCATGAGTCCCCCTCTAGCTTGATATTAAAAGGGATAACACGGCACCTCCATGTACTGTCTTTCTTTAAGCCACTGTGTGTTTAGCCTCTCTTTAATATGAGGGTCAGGCATCTCTGGGCATCTTAGACCCTCTCACATGGTATTGGTGCCTCTATCTGAGTCTCTTCTGAGGCACCCAGCATATCTATAGGACATAGTACCCTCAAGAGGTGTCCTTATAACATACAGTAGAGCTGTCCTGAAAGTGCTGACTTCTTTCCTCTTCCATGGTCCTCTCTGGGGCACACCTTCATTCTTGGCCAGTCTGTAATTGTTCAATTCACCAGGACACCCCTTACAATATATAAATATAATGAAGGAATGTGATGATGATAAAACAGAAAATGCATTCAGTACAATTGCAGATTTACCAGTTATGGGAACATATGTACAGACCTTACTGAGACCCTATTATTTTACCAAAAAATATTGATTTTAACAGGCTTGAAAAAAGGAAATTGTAATCTGTGAATGTTACTTTATATTACCATTGCAATGCACAGTTCCCCGTCATTGTGATAAATATATTTCATTTTAAATGAATACATTTGCCATTTTTGTCTTTCAATCTACACTCAACAACTTATAATTACAAAGTGAAAACATGTTTTCAGAAAGGTTTGTAAATTTGTTAAAAATCAAAAACTAAAATCTCTCATTCATATAAGTTATTTAGACGCTTAATTCAGTACTTTGTTGAAGCCCCATTGACAGCAGTTACAGCTCTGGATCTTCTTAGGTAAGTCTGCACAAGTTTTGGATCTGGACAGTTTATCCGGTTCTTCCTGGCAGATCCCCTCAAACTCCATTTTATTGGATGGAAAGCATCTTGAGATCTCTGCACAAATGTTCTACGGAGTTTTAAGTCTGAGCTTTGGCTGAGCCACTCAAGGACAGAGACTTGTCCTGAAGACAGTTCAGCATTGTCGTCACCTCACTCTGAGGTGAGGAAGAAATATTTAGAATTAAGGTGCTTCAGTCTTTCCAAATAATAAAGTATGCTGGTAATAGAACTATAAGAAATATGTCACTTAGGTACAGTATTAATAAATGAGGATGTATTAGCTAACTGAACAAATGTAATCTAATACAGACACTAAGCTGTAAGAGTGTATTCCTGTAAGACAAATGTACTAAACTAACTTTTAAGGTAGCTTTTGATATTGATATTATATAACCAATTATTATGTGTGATGATCATTATGTGCGAAATGTCAGCTATAATAAGATTCTTAAATTGTAACTGCCACATAGCCATTGAAATGTGGTAACCTTGATGGTGCAGAAGAATAGGGAAGTGAGCATTGTCTAAAACCGCTGAGTTGCATACACTCTATAACCGTTAGGGAAAACTTGCTGTAACTGGGCTTATGTACGTGCAAGCTAGTGGAAGTGTATTTCCTAAAACTGTGAAAATGCTGATAACTCTTTATCTGTAAAAAACAGTGTTTTTCGGACATACAAATTCAGGATGTGGATAGGGGCTATAGCATTCTTTTCAACGAAACTGAGTATTTAAGGAAGTCTCTCTTTCCTGCTGGCAGGCTGACGATTGGTAGCACACTGGAACATGACAGGGTCTGCATCCTCCTCTCACCAAGAATAAAAGAAATTGATTTTTATTTTATATTAGTGTCCGTTTCCTTGTCGTTCCTGATTTTCAGCGTCCACAGAAGTCACATTCACTCTGAAGCAGGTTGTCTTTACAAACATCTCTGTATTTGGCTGAATTCATCCTTCCCTCAATTCTGACCCATCTCCCTGTTCCCTGCTGTTGAGAAGCACCATCATTGCATAATGCTACCACCACCATACTTTACCACAGGGATGGTTTTATGCAGGCAATGAGAAGTGCCAGGTCTTCACCAGACAAAGTGCTTAGAATTAAATTTTTATCTCATCGGACCAGAGATTCTTTTTCATCTTGCTCTCAGTATCCTTTAAATTCCGTTTGGCAAACTCCAAGTTGGAGTTCACCACTGTACCACCACTGTACCACCAATGCCTGATGATGGGCTGCTGCTGAGATGGTTGTCCTCCCTGGGCAACGCCCTTTGAACCCAATCACTCAGTTTGGCTGGACTGCTAACTCTAGAAAGAGTCATGGTGGTTCCAAACATTTTGAAATTTCACAATTATGGAGGCCACTGTGCTGCTAGAAAACACCCAAAGTTTCAGAAATGGTTTTATTCCCTTGTCCTGATCTCTGCCTCCCCACAATTTTATCATACAGATCTACAAAGAGATCTTTGGACTTCATGGCTTGGTTTTAGCCCTGACAGGTAGTTTGAATCGTAAAACATTATATACACTGGTGTGTGACTTTCCAACTGATTTCTAAACAATTCAGTTTGTCACAATTTGCCACAAGTGGGCTCAAACCAAGGTCTAGCCACATCTCAGGGATAATTAAAGCAAACAGGGTACATCTGACCACAATTTGGAGTACCAAAGACAAAGGTCTGAGTGCTTAATAAATGAGAGGTTTCCATTTTGAAATATAATAAGTTTGCAATTCTTTCTGAAAACATGTACCATAATTTAACAGTGAGTTGACTAGCAGTTGAGCTTCCAATCATTCAACCATGAAAAAAAAGTCAGAATGATGCCTAATGATGGCAGTAAAATGAAGGCACTAAATGATAAAAACTCTATTACGCTGTACTGTATATTATTAGCTATGTCAATTTAAATAACAGTTTTTGGTTAAGCTGTTATATTGGTGTGTAGCCTTTACTTTTAATTAAATATAAGCATATTATTTATAAATTAGTCTTTTATTTATAGACCCATTCATTAAAATAAAGTAACACATTTAGTGTCAGAATGTTTTACTTTTGATGTATGAGAAGAAACTAAATGAAGTGGATCAGAAATTTTACAAAAACATGGTACAATATTTTGTATTGCGTAAATTACTTTTACAGATATTCATTGTTTTAATACAGCCTCATTGTGAGTTCAAGGTAATACAATAATTGGAAATTCAATAATTATTCATATAATATTCCCCTGGTAAGTGGGACAGCAGCTATAAATGAGGACAGACAGTAAACCTCTGCTGTGATTTGTATTTAAAACAAACTCTTAAAGAAAAAATGTAAAACATAATAATCCTAATCAGGATTTTTATTATTATTATTACTAAGGGGCTTTGCCCCCTGCTTGCTTTGCTCGCCAACCCCTAGGCCTGCGCTACACACCAGCAACTTTGTGTCTCTGCTACTCGCGTATGTGGATTTCACTTTCACCAAACAACAAATCTTTTAATTCTCTCAGATAGGCCTCTTCATTGGAAAGAAACCCTACTTTTCTCTGATGGAAACTCGAATTAGACAAGCTACAAGTCTCCGACTTAAAGTTTTAATTCAAACAATATATTCGATCTCT
Organism: Erpetoichthys calabaricus; assembly: GCF_900747795.2. Taxonomy (NCBI): domain Eukaryota; kingdom Metazoa; phylum Chordata; class Cladistia; order Polypteriformes; family Polypteridae; genus Erpetoichthys; species Erpetoichthys calabaricus. Next base: position 40,816,163 of record NC_041400.2, on the reverse strand, counting down.
TTTCACTCTTCCGTTATTTCACTGAATAATAATTTCCATTTGTTTGTGCTAATGCAATCTTTACTTTGAGACTTTTGAATTGTATTACTTTCATTATCTCTAACGTGCTCTGCATGTGTATCGCGTCAATGTTTTTACGACATTTTACTTTGTTATCTACCCTTTGTCTTTTATTTCCGGCCCGGGCGTGGTTAAATCTCTTGAAACAAAGTCTTGTCTTGCAGGACTTGAAAGTATCTCTCTGAAAAAGTCACGTCTCATCCCAGGCTAAACAGTCTTGTCTAGTCCCAGGATTTTTTTTATATAATAGAGAGACTTTTTTGTGGAGATCTGAATGCAGTGGCTAGGGAAGTTACATGGGGACAAGAAGAGAACATGCAAAGTTTCACTCAGAAAAAAGCTCATGAACTCAGAACTGATCTTGGGACTCAAGAGCTGAATATGGCCCCACATAGCATGCATTATCACAACTATAAAATTAGGAAAATGCTCACAGTTAAAAATAGATGCAAATACAATAATATAATATCCTCAGTCTCTCTTAATTCAATGTTAGGCCTGACCAGCATAACTCTGGGAATGTGGGAGAAAAATCAGAGTACCTGGAGGAATTCACACAGACACCAAGAGAACTCACAGTCTTCATTGAGGTGGGTGCCAGATTTAATCCCGGGACATGCAGTGCCCACAAATACAGTAGTAAATACAAATACAATAGCTATACGTATAACAGCAAAGATATATATGATACAGTACGTACCTCTTCTGTTCCTTGAATTTTGCTCATTTTCATTCCCTTCAACTGGGTCTTAGGGAATAAAATAAGAGAAAACAGTTGGAGCTAATTTTGAAGTCACTTCATAGTTATCAGTCTCACTTAGCTTCCTCAACTCCCCCTTGCCCCCCACCATCCCATAATATGACATATCTCTATACAGTAAAGACTGCAGTGTGACTCTGGGGCTAAGGCATTGAGCTGTAAATCTCAGGATTCAGTCCCAACTAATGTTTGATTCTGAGAAAGTCACTAATTTGCTAGTCTTTCAGATGTGATAATGTCACAAAAGTGTGAACCTTAAGTCACTTAATATGAGAAATCCAACTACATAAACTAATAAAATATTGTATGTTTTTAAACCTTTTATTAGAAGTTGCCAAAATTGATCCCAGTGCAACATATGCATGGGAATTTTCATTGCAAACAGCTGAACTTAACCTTACAGAAATAAAAATATTGTTATACACCCATAAATATATATCTATATACATCGGACTTCCAATACAACTCAGAGTCCTGCCACGTGCAAAAGTTCGCTGACGACACTGCTATCGTGGGCTGCATCAGGAGTGGGCAGGAGGAGGAGTATAGGAACCTAATCAAAGACTTTGTTAAATGGTGCGACTCAAACCACCTACACCTGAACACCAGCAAAACCAAGGAGCTGGTGGTGGATTTTAGGAGGCCCAGGCCCCTCCTGGACCCCGTGATCATCAGAGGTGACAGTGTGCAGAGGGTACAGACCTATAAATACCTGGGAGTGAAGCTGGATGATAAATTGGACTGAACTGCCAATACTGATGCTCTGTAGAAAGGAGAGAGCTGACTATACTTCCTTAGAAGGCTGGCGTCCTTCAACATCTGCAATAAGATGCTGTAGATGTCCTATCACACGGTTGTGGCGAGTGCCCTCTTCTACGCGGTGGTGTGCTGGGGAGCCAGCATAAAGAAGAAGGACACCTCATGCCTGGACAAACTGGTGAGAAAAGCAGGCTCTATTGTAGGCATGGAGCTAGATAGTTTGACATCTGTGGCAGAGCGACGGGCACTGAGCAGGCTCCTGTCAATAATGGAGAATCCACTGCATCCACTAAACAGTGTCATCTCCAGACAGAGGAGCAGCTTCAGCGACAGACTATTGTCACTGTTCTGCTCCACTGACAGATTGAGGAGATCGTTCCTCCCCCAAACTATGCGACTCTTCAATTCCACCCGGGGGGGTAAACGTTAACATTATTCAAAGTTATTGTCTGTTTTTACCTGCATTTTTATTACTCTTTAATTTAATATTGTTTTTTGTATCAGTATGCTGCTGCTGGAGTATGTGAATTTCCCCTTGGGATTAATAAAGTATCTATCTATCTATCTATCTATCTATCTATCTATCTATCTATCTATCTATCTATCTATCTATCTATCTATCTATCTATCTGAATATGTGGACATATATTTCAGTTTAATGTAAAATATACAGTATGTAGTTCACATATATATTCTTAAAATAATAAATATACATTATACAATACAATTTATTTTTGTATAACCCAAAATCACACAAGAAGTGCCACATTGGGCTTTAACAGGCCCTGCCTCTTGACAGCCCCCCAGCCTTGACTCTCTAAGAAGACAAGGAAAAACTCCCAAAAAAAACCTTGTAGGGAAAAATGGAAGAAACCTTGGGAAAGGCAGTTCAAAGAGAGACCCCTTTCCAGGTAGGTTGGGCGTGCAGTGGGTGTCAAAAGAAGGGGGTCAATACAATACAATACAGTACACAGAACAGAACAAATCCTCAATACAGTATAAAATAAAACATTTTTTACAAGAAACTACTACTACTACTTACATTGACTGTAAGACATATAATATACATTGTGTCCCGCTCCATGTTTCTGAAAAATCTTTCATGGCTTATTTTTTAACCTGGAAAAGGTTAATCATGAGCTTCCCAATGAATCCAACTTATTTTGAACTCCCTGTTCCTCACTATAAGTTCTTCAAGAAGGTAGATGTGTCAGCATATGTGGGCTGCAATTTATTGCATGCTGAGCTGCACACTGTAAGCTTGATGTTTTTTGACATTTCAAGAAAAGTGATAAAAAAAGTTACAGTGCTACCAGTTTGTTAAATGTACCTCTCTTCAATATCAGATTCTGGAGATGAACAAATGTACTGTCAGGCTAACAGTTTTAACTATAAGGAGGTCTGGAATATTAGGGGCGGCACGGTGGCGCAGTGGGTAGCGCTGCTGCCTAGGAGTCGGGAGATCTGGGGACCTGGGTTCGATTCCCGGGTCCTCCCTGCATGGAGTTGCATGTTCTCCCCGTGTCTGTGTGGGTTTCCTCCGGGAGCTCCGGTTTCCTCCCACATTCCAAAGACATGCAGGTTAGGTGGATTGGCGATTCTAAATTGGCCCTAGTGTGTGCTTGGTGTGTGGGTGTGTTTGTGTGTGTCCTGCGGTGGGTTGGCACCCTGCCCAGGATTGTTTCCTGCCTTGTGCCCTGTGTTGGCTGGGATTGGCTCCAGCAGGACCCTGTGTTCGGATTCAGTGGGTTGGAAAATGGATGGATGGATGGATGGAATATTAGAGCACCTGTTCACAATCTTTCTATGTGTGGAACGTTGTAGACACTCATGGAGCGTATCAAAGCAACAAGCTGCATTCAAAATGAATAACAAGAATGCTAAAGATTATATGTCATTTATTTGAAATCACCTACTTTTTAATTACAATTTACAAATCAAGCACTATACCAATGATAGAACATTGCATGTTAACCTTATTACTTACTTGTCCTCGATTAATTCTGGTTTTGTAATTTGTTCTGTTTCACAGTGGGATTTGGTCTGGGATAAAAAAAACACCTATGAGATACCTATTGATATTTTAATTGCCAAGGTAGTCTATTTTTAAAATATAGTTCAAAATATTAAAAGGACAAATATATTAAATATATTTAAAATATATCAAGCTATCTAGAATACTCTAAAATATCTTGTATTGTATAAGTAGAATTTATTGTCTATTTAAAAATATATTGTATTATACTTTGATAAATGGGTCTTACAGCTTATTATTTCTAGTGTTTTAAAATATATTGAGAGATACAGTATGTTTTTTTATTTTTTGAAAAATATATTGCATACACAAAAATGGTAGTTATTCACATATTTTACAATAGGCCACAGTGTTCCACAAGATATTGTAATATCTTTTTCCTTGAAGTACATTGTAACATATTTTACATATATTCATACTTATAGCAATATTTTTTTAAAATATATTTTACATTGTGGTGCCCGGCGGGCATCCATGCCCGGCCGGGATGCCCAGGAGGAGTGGAGGAGGGCTTGTGCCTCCTCCAGAACACGAGGGGGCGTCCTCCCTGGTGGCTTTGGGGACCACGGGTACGGAGCGTGGAAGCTCAACCCTGTAGGGGTCCGTGGTCACCGCCAGGGGGCGCCCCAATGCCTTGGGAGTGTTGGCCCTCAGTACTTCCGCCACACCGGGAAGTACTGGGGGGAAGAGACTTGAGGGCACCATGGGAGCTTCCGCCACACAGGGGTGTGGCTACGGAAGCCCTGAGGATGCACCTGGAGCCCATCCAGGGCATATAAAAGGGGCCGCCTCCCTCCAGTCTGGAGCGAGAGTCGGGAGGAAGAAGACGAAGCGTGTTGGAGAGGAGTGGAGGCGGACCAGAGACTGTGAAAGGCATTGTATTGTGGCCAGGACTTAAAGGGGTGATTGGTGCTTCGGCACTGGGTTTGTGCACTTTACTGGATTTTATTATGTATAATAAACGTGTGGTGGACTTTAATACGGTGTCCGTCTGTCTGTGTCCGGGCAGCTTATCACAACATGTATTTCATTTTTGTAAGGGGAATATATTTATATAGGATATTAAGCTATATGGTTTAAAATGACATATAATTCAGACTATCAAACTAGAAGGATATAAAAGGATAAATCAAAAGGTAAAGGCAATTTGAAAATTATACAAGAACCACAATGAATAGAAGCTGACATGATACAACACGTTTACGATGGCTTATGGGTAGTTTGAACACGCACTGTACAGCACTCTGCCATTCGTCTAGCTCAAGCCAAGGTCCAATGAACATGGACACTCCACTGTGGGATTACACCATTGTTGAACAACGTGCCATAGTGAGATTTCTTTGTGCAGATGAAGTGAAACCTGCTGTAATTCACTGAAGGGTATTGGCTTGTGCAGATAGTTAAGTTGTTTGGGTACCCGTCTTGTGCAAACATCATGGTACTCCAAATCATCATGCAGATCATCACTGATAAACAAATGTGCAGCAACGGCAGACAACGTAATTTGTCTGTCTTCTCTGATGAATGCATTTGCCATATCAATGTGGACTTGTGTGTGCAATGTTAATGGTTGGCCAGATTGAGCTTCATCGGTTACATTTGTTCTTCCTGCTTTAAACCTTTCTACCTATTCATAAAAAAATTTGTTGTGTCATGCTATTTTAACGGACGTACTTAGCCAATATCCTTTGGTGAATTTCAGCAGGTTTCACTCCATCTGCCTAAAGAAATCTTACTATGGCGTGTTGTTCAACAATGGTGCAGTCCTGTTGTGTAGTACCCATCCATGTTCATTTGACGTTGGCTTCAACTAGACTAAGGGCAGAGCGCTGCACTGTGCATTTAAGCCATTGTGAATGTGTAGTATTGTGTCATCTTCTATCTATTGTGATTGCCGTGCCATTATCTTATCTTATCGCAACATTGCATTACCAGAATGGTCACTTTTCACTGAAGAAAATATTCCAACACAGCTGACATAGAAGAGTTGCTTCCCATAGTACTTGCTGTGTTGCTTACCTGCATGCATCAAAATTGTGTTTTGTTCAGATTGAATGCTGCATTCATGTGCAAAAGGGAAATAATTTACCGATCACTACAATTTTGCAGTAAATCGAGTGGCCTGTGACATTAGCATCCCATCTGGGATCAGCGATTTTGGGTAAGGCTGGGCACACACCGTGCGATTTTTAGAAATCATGAACTTACAGAGTCACCATTTGGCCAGATTGACAAGCCACAACATGGGTGCTCAGACTATACATGTACACACTCACTCTGTTTGCTACACAATGAATTTTGGGAAATTTGATAGTGACATTAGAAAATCAATTTGTGAGATCGCTCCTGCTGCACAACAGCCAACTGACATTTCTAACACGAAAGAAATTCATCTGATCATACAAAAGCCCAATCATAAGATGCAATCAGACAATGCAACCCATCTCATACTGCACATGAAATGATGTTGAATAATCTGAAATTTGGGCCAGCTCAGAAAACCAATCAGCATCTTCAAATCTGGTTTAAAATTGAGCCAAAATTGTCATAGTGTATGTCTAATTTATCGCATCTGTGCTGCTTGCATGCTCAATTTGGGCAGACAATTATGTCATAAGTGTTTTCAGTTGTTTTACTGTGGATGAAAATGCTCTTACAAATGATTTAAAAATGCTACTATGGATGGAGATTGTTTTCAATTAAAAAACGGCATTTGTAAATGAAAATGTAGTATTGTAGATGTAGCCTAAATGTCTTTAGGATGCCGGAGAGCAATGAGGAATCAGGAGAAAATCCACACAAAAGCAGTGAGAACCTGCAAACAAAGGCAGTCCTACACTATTATGTATTCCCAGGTCCCATGGGCCACATTGAGGGCAGCAATTCTGGAAAGAATGAAGTACAAGCATAAAAGATTTAATCACATATGCCACAGGGCAGTGGGCAGTGAAAGAGAGAAATGCAAAATCCCAGGTTTAGACCTTGCATTCCAGAAAGGAACAAGCCCTGAATGGACTGTCATTTCATTACAGGACTTATCTGCGTCCAGATTCACACTGGTAACGTTCACCATCACCAATCCACTTAAAAAGAACTATAAGAAGAATCACAATCAAGAATATTATACAATTCTATACAGTAGCCATCCACTCAGAGAAATGGATTTGGCTGAAGGGCTCTATGGTGGCAATGTATCTCAATGTATCCCATGCTTCTCTTTAGCTAAAGCTCACGCAGCTTTTCCAGGAACTACATACCTTATTAAATTTCTCAGAAAGCACAATCTGTCCTGGGAGCAGGAACCAATCCTATATGGGCCAACAGCCAATCAATGGCCACACTCATAGTCAACCACAATTGGCCAACATAGACTTGCCAGTTAAACTGCATATTTTGGAGATATGGGAGGAAATAAGAATATCCAGATAAAATAATATGGACATGTGGACTGTGACATGTGACAACTCCACACCTTGTTACTCTACACAAGTCATTTAAAAAGCCTGTAAACGACAGCACAAATATAAATTGCCGTAATAAACCGCTATATGGCGATTGGACCAGGAACAAATACTCAAATCCCTTTACTGTGTTCATTTTTTTCTTTATTTGATATGAACTTTGAATCATTATTGATTTAGATTTTGTATCTCTTAACTGATAGTAGTGCAGCCTGCTAGGCATTAATTTAAACTCTGAATCTTTTTGAACTTGTGAACTATATGAACTTATTCTATATTTGGTAATTTGTAAAATGTATACTTGCATTTTACCTGAGAATTGTCACAGTGTTCTGCATTTACACAGAGTGAAGTTAAACGGAAATAGATTTTGCATTTTTTTACTTGTAGTAGTGCAGACTACTAGACATTATTTTGCTCTACCATATCTTCATTTCTCTGGAATTTGCAAAACACTTTTATTTATCTACCTGGGCTTTTTAAAGATTAGCATGGCTGGCGCAATGGGGAGAAGTACACAGTTTTGCAGTGTAAACATGACTAGTAATTTTAAGATTAACAATCATTTTATTAATATAATTATTGTCAACCCTATATGGGGAGAATCCTATAAGTCTGGGGTGTATACTGCACAAAAAATGAAGATCTCCACAACCATTGCCACCTTGACAAGATGTCCACATCTCCCTGATCTCGGTGAACTTTAAAGCAGCTATGACTGCTTTCTTATTTAACTATCATTAAATAAGACTCTTTTAAAATATTTTTGCTACTGTTGGCTTTACTGTGTTATTAATTCTACTTTATTGCAATATTTAGTGAACTTTATTTGGTTGCATCAAGGTATAGTGCTAAGGAGAGCTATCGTGAGTAATGGCCATAGTCCCAATGGAGTTAGTGGCTAAGAAGGGGTGCCTTCAGTATGAAGCAGCATGGTGAGCGGGCACCTGCCTTGGTAAGTGGCACAGGTCTTAAGTGATGCTTGGGTCTGAAGACAACTATTTGGACGATTCATACCAAGCAAGTAAGTCTCATTTTGACTAAGGCAGCTGTCCATGCATAATTAAAGCTGTAAATGTGGGGCACTATAAAGCAGCTATACTGGGAATTCAGTCTCTCCCATATGCACACATACACACTTGGAGTAGCTAATATAACTGTGTGGCATAAGAGAAACGAAATAATGAATGGGTGGACTTTCATTATAATACAACTCTCTAACAAACTGTTCACCTCACAGGAATTGGTCTAGTAATTATGAATATTGGTATTTGAAATACATGAAAAGTAAGAAAAAAATCATTTCAAAACCAGAAAAAAGGGCTTATGCGATGTGGTGAGGAGCTACAGTGGTGTCCTTGAAGTAGCAGAGATGATGAGCTTTAACATAAAATGTTGTCCCACACTTTGACTCCTGCTCTGCATGGTGATGTGTACTTCCATTTGTAAGATTTGTAGATGCATTTGATAAAACATTTGGTAATGTTACACAAAAAGAAAACAGCCAGCACTTAGCAGTTTATCTGCAGGTATGACCGTTTCTGGTTTCTTTGTACTGGATGATGGTTACGTGTAAAATGCAGCAGCTGTTGAGGCCAACGTAGCTACATTCACTCATTAATTCAATCATCTATCTTGGTGGTTCTTGAAGTGTGGTCCCCAAGTGTTGGTCAAGTGGTCCACAAGGTGACAGTCACCACAGCAAAGTGAATTTTAAATTGCTCAGACACGCTAGACTGTTATTTGTTCACTTAAGTATTTATTTGTAACAATTGAGGCTGCTGGCCAAAATCAGTGCTACTAAATCGATATAACTAGATACATGAAAAATGAGTCTACAAATACCTCTACCTGGCATATTGTCTAACTTTCTTGGGGATGGTAACAACTTTCACTTTCCTGCTCTGTTCCTGTTGTTGTTGGGGACAACTTCCATTCCTCTCCAGTCCAGTCCATCTCGGACACTGCACAGCTCTCCCTTCTAAACTCACTTTGATGTCAGCCTGAACAGTCCATGTATGGTCAAGGCAGTCCTGTAACATCATGCCACTGGTGATGTGCACATCAGAGCCAGGCAGCCTGCTGTTTGTCGATCTTTATGATTAAGTGGTGTGGGGAACAGCCCGGACACAGACAGGTAGACATCATTAGTTCAAACCCACACACGTTTATTTACAATATTTACAAGTGAAAACACAGAACACAACCCAATACTCCCCCAAGTCCAGGCCACACCACGATACCTTTCTTCAGGTCCACCTCCACTCCTTTCCTCCCGAGCTCTGTCTCTCTTCCTCCCGACTCCAGCCATCAAATGGAGGGAGGCGGCCCCTTTTATAATTACCCGGATGTGCTCCAGGTGTCTCCCAATGAGTGCCGGCTGGCACTCCCTGGTGTGGCGGAAATGCCGGCTGTGCACCCGGAAGCACTCCAGGTGTCCCTGGTCTTCTTCCCCCCCAGCACTTCCGGGTGTGGTGGAAGTGCTGAGGGCCAGGGCTCCACAGGCATTGGGGCGCCCCCTGGTGGTGACCACGGGCCCCTATAGAGTTGAGCTTCTAAGCTCTGTTCCCATGGTCCCCAAAGCCACCAGGGTGGTCGCCCCCTCATGGTCTGGAGGAGGTGTAAGCCCTCCTCCAGTCCTTCAGGGCATCCCGGTTGTGTACCACCCCCACCCACTTGCCACAGTGGTTATTATGGTTTGCTACCTGATATCTAGGACCTTGAAATGCAAATCCAGTAGTGTTGGATTTGAATCTTAGTATTTTAGCATAAATGCCTATTAGAAAATAAATTTTGGGAAATATAACACAGAATTATTTTCATAAGTGACTGTTAGACTCAAATGGTCCACTGTTAAATTTAACTTTAGAATTCTCAGGCCAAAAAACTTTGAGTACCAGTGATAAACCTGACCACTTGTAAAAACGTAATATGGGAATAATGGTCAATGGACCCAAACCCTAGAGGGGGTGTCAATATATAACAGGATATCCTCACAGATAGTAAAGGAAAACTGGAGTGCCCACAAAATAACTCATGAAGACAACAAGAAATGTGTAAACCTCATAAAGACAGAGACGGGCTCAGGATACAGACAGGGCTGTTAGAGCAGTGAGGCAGCGGTGTTAACAAAGAGAAACAGTTTCATAGTGTTTTATTGGCTTAAATAGATAATAAATGGTTGACTGCGCAGCAATTACATAAAAAATATTTCTGATGAGTTAAAAAATCAAACAAGATAAGAAACCGAAGCCAATGCCAGGGTGAAAATAAAAAGTATAAAAATCAGTTAACAGAAAGCAGCTGTGCCTCCACTACCTTTCTCAATCCAGCCTCCATTGTTGTTACTCTGAACATATTTTGCTTGATCTCTAGCATATTCATCTTAAATGTATACAGTAGCATTGGCTTGAGAAACACAATGTTGCAGGTTCAAAATCCCCTGCTACCTGGTTATGTGAGCAGAGAGGCAAGTCTTCAGCATGAAAGGCTTTAAAAAAACAAATCAAATGGTTGATTGTTTGATAATAAGACCCACAAAGCAATTTCTTTATTAAAAGCACTGGTGGCTCTATAAATTTAAGGAAAAAACATGGCATGAACTGCTGGGCAAAGCCTTAAATAGATTTTCATACTTGGATCTGGAGAACTTAGATGCACTGCCACCCAATTACTCATTTATTAGCTCATCCCTCGGAAAAAATAAAAATAACCTTTAATTCCCAGGCTGCTCTCTTCTCACTCAGTGGGATACAAATCTAACCCAGCATGTTCTCCTTTTTATTTACTAAAGAGCATACTGCCAAATCCAAACTTTTAGTCTGCTTTTCGTTTCTCATGCACAAATAGTATGTGTATTCATTTTTATTATTAAACAATTGTTTTCTTTGGAAACAAGTTTATTTTGTTCCATAAATTTATAATAAATATACTTACTAGGCTGAGTATCTTACATTTACCTCATTTATTCATTAGAAACAATAAAAACGGCAAAAGCAGGCACACTGACATAAAGGTGAACAAGCAAAATGGCTTAGAGCCAAAACCCCAAGAGCGTTCAGCACTCTGGACAGAGAACAAAAGAGCAGCTCCTGGCATGGGTAAGGCAGATAAGAATGTTGATAGGGCTACTACAACAAACACAGCAATGAAGAGATTTAAATCCCTCAAGGAGAAAGATCATATTCTGTGTGTCACTTTAGATAAAAAAATCTTTGGAAGCATTTCCTGACAATATGTGAAAAGAGACGGCAGAGACCATTTGAAGACTGCAGTAGACTGGTAAATTAATGTTATACCTGAATGCGATCATGCACCAGCACTAGAGGAAATCAAAGCAAAAATGACAATGGCACATGTTTAGCAACTTGTGAAGACATTGGTTGAAAAGCCTTGACAAATTCTGCAGTGGGGCATACACAGAATTTCTGTAGATGGTGCAAGTCTCTTTCCCTCTTACTATGAGGAAAAAAGAACAACCAAACACATTAAAAAAATGGAACGCTATCTACGCCATGAGGTAAACTCATTCTGAGATCTCACGATTCCTGATGCACTACAGTTCACCGTGAGAAATGAGTGCTTCCTGCTGTTATGCTTGTCAAAACCTGGAAAAAACAAGAAATTAATGGAGGTGACCAGAAGAAGAAAAAGCAGTAAAAAAAAAAATGGGTCAAGACCAAGGAAATCGATCCTATCTTATGTTAAACCAAAAATAAAAATCAGGAGCAAGATCAAATTTCAAAAGCACAGAATGAATTCATGTAACACACTAAAGTCTCTAGGTATCTGTAAAATGCAGATAACATGTGGATTTTAAAGTCAACCTTTAAATCTGTGACAACAACATCAGATATTGTGACCTTCAAGACCACACCCCCAGAAACCAGGAAGTCCACCTTGGCAATTGGGATCACAAAATAGCAACATCTGTAGCAATAAAAATGGTGTCTGAAAAACACTTACAAAATGGTCAAAAATAAGAAAAACACATTTTAGAACTCTCTGACTTTAAATACCTATAGAATATCTAGATACCCAGCCTGACATCTAAAATGGCATTCAGGGTCAGGTCAGGTCAGGTTGGGGAGAATGCACTGGTACAGCGCGTTGCCGCACCCACCACATAAAGAAACAGCTTGGGATCCTGGTTGGCAACCCCCCAGGCAGTCACACGGTCCAGTCCCACTGTCCAGAAATGGCCCTCTATCTGCCGCAGCCAGGTGTTATGTGCGTATCCCCTTGGCCTGGTCCAGCCACTTGGGTTCTCAACAATGAAGATCCTATGAGCCGGATCACCCTTGGGGAATCACACCACATGGCCGTAGTGCCGTAACTGACGCTTCCTCACAATGCAGGTAATGAGCCTCATTTGGTACTCTGTTAGCAACTGCTCATTCGACATAAAGTCAAACCAGCGGTATTCAAGGATTCTCCGAAGAGACACAGCACCGCAGGAGTCCAGTCTTTGCCTCAGGTCACTGGATAGTGTCCATGTCTCGCAACCATTTAGCAATTAGGATTCAGGATCTGAGCATGACAATTTTTCTCTTGAGAATCTTGCACATCTAGAAGAATACGGACATTGGTTTATCGACCCTTGAGGTGTAAAAATCAAGATATGCCACACTTAATCGCTGTCTGCAAAACTTATTACCAACATATGGGCGGATGCCACTTTTAAAGCTTTTAGGCATGTAATATGTTGCTATAAAGTGCACAATGGAGTTACCCTTTTTATTGACATGGTTTTGTGGTTTCTCACTATTTGTGTAAAGTTTCTCCTCACATCCCTTTGTTTGGTTTTTATTAATTTTTCAAAAATAATTTTGTTCAAGTACATAAAGCTATGCTTTCAGTGCTAAAAACAAAAAAATTACAAGATGCTGTATTGTGGTGATGGTATATTTTTCTGTTAGACTAGATTCATTTTCTTGCATTTATAACTGTTTGAAATATGCTTAATCATATCAAAAAGGCATTAAAAGCTTAGATGTTTTTTGGTAAGGTTAAACAAAGGACATGTATGAGCCACACGGTGGTCTTATGTGCAACTGGCTGGACTCTTAACAGTAGACTCATCATCAAAAGGTCATATGCTTGGGCCCTTGCCTTGCAAGGAAGTTAAAGAGGTTGTGAAACACTTCTGAACAGCTGCCAAAGGAGTGGTCTTACAAAAACTGCCAGCAAGCTGAAGCTGGGAGATAAAAGAAACAGGCAGATGCGAAGGCAGAAGAAAGAAGTACAGAGGGTGAGAAGGCAGGTGTAACACAAGACTCCTGAGAGGGGGCAGACAGTCAGCTTGCGAGTAAGATAAAACTGCATTACTGCAAGGGCTGGCCACCTGACAGTGAAAGGAAAGACTAAAAATCACCAAATATGGTGAAGTAATGCTGCTAACGTTTAACTTCTGCTGAAATTCCGGTTGTATAATGTCATTTGTCACACTTATTTGCTTCTGCTTTGGCATGATATGTGGTATGTTAATGGATAAATAAAGTGAGAACACATGTTCTGCTGTTTTGCTTATTGCTGTAGCCATCAAATAAGAAAGATCTGTGGAGAGGTGTCCCCTGTGAGATGTAGGGTCACTTGATCACAGTTGATTGAGAGCAAGTTTGTAGTCCCAGAAGTAGGGTGTACTACTGCTGTGGGAACAAGTGATGCCCTGCCACAGAGAAAGAATCCTGTAGCAGGAAGAAGTGGATCACAGTAGCAACCATCAGTCCCAGGAGGGAGACTAACAGGTGCGAGTCACGGGCTGTAACACTGCATGGAGCACGAAAGAGCAACGGTTATGTACAACAGTCAATAAGTGGCATAGGAGTGTGCCTATTCATAAAACGAAGCTTGTTGCACAGGGAGGGGATTATATTTATAGTTAATATGATAGTTATAATTTGTTACTAACCCTCAGCTATTCTGTTTCTCTTCTTGGTACTCAAATCTAGCACTTGGTGCCACTGCCCACCTGCCAAGTTGTTTTGCCTGCCTAAGGTAAAGTCATCTCTGATGGAGGATTGCAGGAATTGTTGGGTAGATGGGTCCTTTCATCGGATTGGCTGGCCCAGTGCTGTCTCAGCTGTGGAATGGCCAATAAGGGGAGGCAGCTTGATGGCCAAGGTCTCCAGGACTCTAAACAAATCCAAATCGTATTATGTGATATTATCTACTGTTAAATTCTGCTCCGTACTTGTAATATTTTTTATTTTTATACTGTATTGAGGATTACTTGTGTTTTGCTCTGTGTATTGTATTGTATTGACCCCTTTTTTTGACACCCACTGCATGCCCAACCTACCTGGACAGGGGTCTCTCTTTGAACTGCCTTTCCCAAGGTTTCCTCCATTCTTTCCCTACTAGGGTTTTTTTTTTGGGAGTCTTTCCTTGTCTTCTTAGAGAGTTAAGGCTGGGGGCTGTCAAGAGGCAGGGCCTGTTAAAGCCCATTGCTGCACTTCTTTTGTGATTTTGGGCTATATAAAAATAAACTGTATTGTGTTATATTTTAGGTTGAAGGGCACCCCACACCTACCACAACAAAACACTCATACTGTACATCATTTTTGAATATGAGTACTGTATGTGAAAATGAGAAGTTAGCATCACAATACTTTAAATGTTTAAACATTATTGAGCACATTTTTCTTGTGTACGATCACAAAAGGATCAGTTTTGTCAGGATTATATTTAATTTGCCTGTTTTCCTTCTTAAAAGAATTGTGTCATAAAGCCAAATGAAAAAATCCATTAATACTGAGGAGCTAATGAATTACATGTCTGAATTCCTTAGATACATTTTCAGCTTTCTATTGATGAGGATGGGATATAAAATGACACACATGTTATAGCTAAGTGTATTTAGTCAATCTTGCAAATGAAATATGTCCTGACCTATGATAATCATTTAAGATTAAGACAGAGACACAGTAGGTGGCTCTGCTGTCTCACAGCTCTAGGGATTTGGGTTCATTGATTTGGCCTGATCACTCACTACCTTTTTAGTGTTTGCTCATTCAATCTCTAACCACATACTCGGAGCTTTCTTTACACATTCGTTTAAGTTAAAAAGGTAACTCTGAAATACCCTGATCTTCAGGAGTGAAAGGGTAATGCACTATTGTCTTGTCTGGGGTTGGCCTGCACTGTGAGTGGGCAATAGCACCCTATAATTCTGCAATGGAAGGAGTGGGTTCAGACTGTGAGTAGCGAGATCAAATGAGATCTGAATAACTTTGAAATGGACAGTCTGATCTTTTCAAATTTTTCTGTGTTGTATTTATTGCCTGTTTTTACACATCAAGTCTGATTTATGTATAGTATATATGCCAAAAAATTAAAATAGATAATTTTTATACTATTATTATACTACCAGTAATGGTACACTGGACGATAACGTGCAGTGAATACACTTGACTTGAGCATTCCTAGTTTTCAGACTCTTTCTCTGTACATTTAGTATTCGTTTGCTCAGAAGTTGATGCGCTTGCTGCTTCCTGAGCAGCTCGTCTTTTCTCCACCTTAGCGGCCCGCTTCTTCTCTTCTTTCGTCTGCGTCTTTTTGCATTAAAACTGATTAAGACAGTGTTTGTGTTGCAATTACTTAGTACATTTTCCTTAATTTTTCACTTAAGCTGGCACTTAAGTCTTCAATCTGCCTTAAGAATGATTTAAGATATGAAGAGGTAGGGGAAGTGATGGGGAAGGTGGTAGGAATGAGAACAGCGCCCATACACATGCGCTGCATGGCCACCCTGTTGCCCACTGCAAAGAGTTGATTGTACAATAAAATCTCTCTATTATAAAAAAAAATCTTGGGAGGGAGACAAGACGTGATCTTCTTGGAAGACACTTTAATGTCCCGCGAGACAAGGCAGTGAGACAAAAGGACAGCTGCTGTACAGGCTTTTAAATGATCGACACACAGCTTGCCAGCAGCTGATCCGACCGCATTTCCTTAGCATGCACTGCCGAGAGTTGATACTACAATAAAATAAAATAAAAATAAAAAGAGGAATACCTTGGAGGTCAATCATCAGTGGATAGTAGACG
This sequence comes from Erpetoichthys calabaricus, assembly GCF_900747795.2. Classification (NCBI taxonomy): domain Eukaryota; kingdom Metazoa; phylum Chordata; class Cladistia; order Polypteriformes; family Polypteridae; genus Erpetoichthys; species Erpetoichthys calabaricus. The sequence goes on along the minus strand of NC_041400.2, from coordinate 40,800,041 downwards.
TCACTTAGTATATGTGTACCAAGTTTCAGGTCAATAGTTCAAACGGTTTTTTGAGCTACAGGTGATTTAAAATCCTGGACAGATAAACGGACAGCCATGGTAGCGTATTATATAAGAAGACTGTTATTTGTATTAGACACCAAATTCTTGTTTTACATTAATCTTTAAAGGATATGAACAAAGCTACATTAAACATGGAAATTTGTCGATGGAGATTCAAAGCATTGTTTGACTTTCTTCCACAGGTAGAGTGGACTCAGAAAGTATTCAGACCCCTACATTTTTTTCAGATTTTGCTATTTTGCAGTCTTAGGGTAAAATCATTTAAATTAATTTTTCCCCAAATCCATAAACATTCAATACCACAGAATGACAAAACAAAAACAGGATTTTAGAAATGTTTGCAAATGTATTAAAAATAAAAACCTGAAATATCAGAAACACACACACACACACATACAGACACATGCACAGACACACACACACACTTCTACACAAGTATTCAGATTCTTTGCTATGACACTCCTGTCTCTAAGCTCTGCAGGTAATTCCTTCGACCTCATGGTTTGGCTTTTGCTCTGATACACATTGTCAGCAGTGGGGCCTTCTATAATGGGTGTCTGCCTTTCCTAATCCTGTGCAATCAAATACATTTACCAAAGGGGGACTTCAAACAAGGCGTAGAAACATCTCAGTGATGATCAATATAATGGGATGCATCAGAGCCAGATTTCAAGTTTCATAGCAAAGGGTCTGAATACTCACAGCATGTATGTGTGATATTTCAGGTTTCTATTTTTAATAGATGTGCAAAAAATTCTAAAATCCTCTTTTTGCTTTATTATTCTGGTGTATTGAGTGTTGCTTGATGAGAGAAAAATTAATTTAAATGATTTTAGCACAAGGCTGCAACATAATAAAATGTGAAAAAATGAAGGGGTCTGAATAATACATGTACAGTATATACACCAATAAGCCACAACATTAAAACTACCTGCCTAATATTGTGCAAGTCCACCTCATGCCAACAAAGCAGCTCTGACCCATTGAGATCTGGACTTCACAAGTGTGCAGAAGGTGTCCCGTGGTATCTGGCACCAAGATATTAGCAGCAGATCCTTTAACTCCTGTAAATTGCGTGGTGGGGCCTCCATGGATTGGACTTGTTTTTCCAGCACATCGAACAGATACTTAATAAGACTGAGATCTGGGAAATTTGTAGGCCATTTCAACACCTTGAACTCTTTGTCGTGTTCCTCAAACCATTCCTGAACAATTTTTGCAGTGCGGCAGAAAGCACTACCCTGCTGAAAGAGGCTACTGCCATCAGGGAATACTGAATACTGTTGCCATGAGAGGGTGTATGTTGCCTACAACAATCTTTAAATAGGTGGTACTTGTCAAATTAACATCCACATGAATGCCAGGACCCAAGGCTTCCCAGCAGAACATTGCCCAGAGAATCACATTGTTTCCACCAGCTTGCCTTCTTCCCATAGTGCATCCTGTGGTATCGGACAAGGCGGGCTAGCCTTTGCTCTCCATGTGTATAAATAAGCCTTACGAGCCCATGGCCTTGTCACTGGTCCACAAGTTGTCCTTCCTTGGACTACTTTTGTTAGGTTCTAACCACTACATGCCAGGAAAACTCAAAAAGACCATCCATTTTGGAAATGCTCTTACCCAGTTGTCTAGCCATCAAAATTTGGCCCTTGTCAAAGTCGCTCAGATGCTTATGCTTGCCCATTTTTCCTGCTTCCCTACACATCACCTTCAAGAACTAACTGTTCACTTGCTGCCTAATATATCCCTCCCTTTGACAGGTGCTATTGTAATGAGATATGGCTGATTGGTGTGTGTATATGTATATGTGTGTGTGTGTTTGGGGGGGTATTTCTGAATTCTTTTGGGAACCCTCCCAATGGGACAACACGCCGAAGCGTGATTGCCGAATCTGAGGAGGTCTGCTTGTCCATCACAGAGGCAACAGGAGTTTCTCAGCACTGCAGCATAGCGCTGCAGAAACAACTACGAGCTGATCGCGGTTGCGCTATAAGCGCCTGTCGCTGATGGGTGATGCAAGGAACATTTTAAATGCAGGGAACAGTATAACTTGGCCACTGACCTACCCCAACCCTGCCTGTTTTCTTTATTTGTGCATAGGAGAGTGGTAGATCCAACTGCAATAAATAACTGTGCTGTTCCTGTTTCAAGTTGAATAAAGCTGATTTTGCTAAAGTACTGAGACTCAGCCTCGTTTTTGGGGTGTAAGACAGCAACTCACGCATCACATGGTACCAGAAGTGTGGTCTTGCGCCAATGTAACCCCAAGAGGCATGTAATATCCCGTTACCAGCAGATGTAGATGAGGCTCCAGCAAGCGCTCCAGTCTTAACGCTCCCCAGGGATGTGCTGGTGAAGATGGGTCCCTCAGACAACCCAAAGTGTTTCCTGTTCTGCTTTGAGTGCACAGTAACATTGATGCGCTGAGACAGGGGAGCCTGGTCAACTATCGTGGCCCTGTTTTTAATTGGGGAGGCCCTAAAGGTCATGTGAAACCTCCATCCCGAAAGGCTTGATGATTATGACTTTCTGAAGCAACAGATCATCCAAACGGCTGTGAGCCCTGTGGCCATGGGGCACCAGTTTCATCTGTGACATATTGATCCAGACCACCCTATATGAGGACAGATCCAGGGCTTAGTGGACCTGATTCAAAGCTGGACCCGCAGAGACAGTTTCGAGCACATTGTGGAGAAGCTTGCTATTGATGCAGTCCTGTCAGGGATAGACTAGAGCCTTTGTGATGAAATGCTACGGAACGAAGTCCACTCGCTGCTAGACACACACCCGCAGGCTGGAGAGTGCACAAGCCACTTGGAAACAATGGGGCTAATCAGGCTTGGCCCAGACTTCGATCCAGCCAACACAGACTTCTAGGGTCGCTGATGCCATGGCAGGAAGACGCTATCATTGGAACACCATAGTGCGGGCTGAACGCAACTGCTTTCGCTGTGATAAACCGGGACATCTGGCTCGGGAGTGCTATCTCCCATCTGCACAGATCATGATAATCAGTATGGCCCAGGTATATGGCTCACAAGTTTCCCCCAAGATGTTAAAAGAAAACAATTTTAAGGTCTCTATTATATTGGCCGGGCAGAAAGTCTTGGCACTGATGGACTCCCCCTGCAGTGGATAGAGTGCAGAGAGAGGGGCTTGCCGCAGAAAATGTCAGTCAAGGAACCGGGTTTGAAATTGAACCAGAGTTGTCCGGCAAGGTGGGGGATGAATCCTCAAGTGAAGACCCAGGGCAACTGGCAGACCTTTCCATGCTGCCACTCACACCAACAGCCTCCCCAGACTGGACACCCAATACGGACCCAGACAAAAATGAAACAGTGGTGGGAGGTGAGCGCAATGCTGCATTGGACATAGAGGAAACAGTGGCAGCCCCCAATAGCACCTTGGATTTTGCATTCAAACAAGCCCATGTCGTAAATGACTCTTATTATATAGAGAGAGAGGACCCAAACTTTAAAACACCTTATTTTTTAATTAAGGTTGGTTTTCTGTATTGGGTGATTTCTGATTGCATGGGCGATGGGCGTATCAAGCAGTTGCTGGTGCCAAGTGGGCAAAGGAAGAAGGTTTTAAAAATTGCTCACAGTCACCTCAGCATTTGAGGGGTTACCTCAGCATTTTGGGAACGCATTTCGAAACACTTTTATTGGGTGAATATGGGCTGGGATGTGGAGCAATTCTGTAGGGCCTGATCCGACTGTCAAATACATTTCTGCTCACAGACCCACCAGGGCACCCCTTGTACCAATGCCTGTTTTAGATGTCCCTTTTGACAGGGTGGGATTAGATATTGTTGGCCCGCTTCCCAGGAGTAAAAGTGGCTTTCAGTATATGCCCATGTTAGTTGATTATGCCACAAGATACCCAGAAGTAGCTGTGCTGCAGCAGGTGGACGCCTGGACTGTAGCAAAAGCACTCTCAGAAATGTTTATGTGTATTGATATCCCTTCCGAGATTTTGACTGATCAGGGCACGGCCTTAATGTCTTGCATCATGAAGCAGCTATGCGAAAGTTTTGCAATTAAGCCATGCACTTCACTGTTTACCATCCGCAGATGAATGGCCTGACTGAACAATTTAATAAAACCCTAAAGAGGATTATTTGATGAGTAACCCTTGACAACCCGACCTCGTGGGATACAGTAGTGCCCTTCTCCTGTTAGCTGTTTGGGAGTCTCCCCAAGCATCTACTGGATTAAGCCCTTTCGTGCTACTCCTTGCACCACGCCGTGTGTTAGACATTTTTCAAGAAGAGTGGACAGGGACTCGTGCAACACCTCGAGGGGGCAGGTTTGTCGACCGAGATGTGTCACTGCAGGAACAGATTTCAAGACTGTCCTCTATTGCAGTGGAACATCTTCAGTGTGAGCAGGAGGCATAGAAACGTAATAACAACAAGACAAGTAAACTTTGCGAGTTTAAGAAAGGGGATTGGGTGCTGGTGTTGATTCCGTTGGATCCACATAAATATTTGGGCTGAGTGGTTGGGTCTGGCAGTCACAGAAGAGCATATATCCCCCATGAATTAAAAGGTTAGGATTCCAGGGCGGCGGAAGCCCATACAGGTATTGCATATTAACTTGCTGAAGGAGTGGCATGAACCATGCAAGGTCATGGTCACATCTGCAGCGGTCTCTCAGATGGAAGTTACTATAGGCGAGGATTTAACTGACACTCAGAAAGCAGAATTGCTATCGGTGATCGAGCCAAACTGCAACGTCTTTTCAGTCACACCTGGCCAGACAAGGAAGGTGATACATGAAGAATTGCAGCAGATGCCCCAGTTAGGCGTGATTTGTCCGAGCAAAAGCGAGTGGCGGAGCCCAGTTGTACTTGTCTCAAAGCCTGATAGTTCGGTTTGATATTGTGTCTGCAAAGATGCTTCCGCAAACTATTGCCTGTTGCATTACTGTGCATTCTTTCAAATTATATGGGGTCACCAAGGTGATGCCCCAACTCTTTCACTTTGCTGTGTCTCCTTTTTGCAATATTCATACAATAGATAGATAGATAGATAGAGTATATATATATATATATATATATATATATATATATATATATATATATATATACACACTGTGTATATAAATATATACAGTATATATAAATATACCGAGTGAGTGAGACACACAATGGACACTGCTCCATTCTGATTTGGGCTTCTGTCCCTTAAACTGATGCTGAAGGGAGAGGCCTAAGCTGGATTTAGCCGATTTAAAGAATGGACTGATGAAAAGACATCCACCCATATCTAGTACAATGTATACCTATTCTGATCCTAGAGGGTTACTATGGGTTACTATGGCTGCAGGATTTCCTTCCTGGCGCTTTCTTCTTCAGTGATCATTCTGCTGTTAATTGACTCCTTTTCCCTTCACTTTAACTGCTTTTGCTTTTTAAGACTCAGTCCTCTGAATTCCTTTATTTTTTCCCTTAAAAAGTACCCTAGTAGAAATGAGATGTGAAACGAGTCAACAGATGACTATCTAAATCAAGGCATTAAAACTTCAATCAATTTCACTCCAACCAGTTTCTTAACTAGAAGCCAATTCTTGTTTTTAAGTAAACCCGTTATTTAATTTCATGGCTTGTTGGTGCTCTCATTCAGTCACAGCTGGCATTTCCAAGATTGTTGATTGTATTTTTTTCCTAAGAGCACTGTCAAAAATGTTTTATGGATCTGAACAAAAAAACATTACATTACAAATATTGTATGATGGGTACAGGTCATCTGATTGTGTGTTGGCTCATTTTGTACCTCATTATTGTTTGGCAGCTAATTAAGGAAAAAAATAATTGAGGGGTCTTAGCCTTAAAATAGCAAGTCAATTGAAATTAAGGCAAAATAAGTTACAAAAACTAATTAAGTCAAAGGTTAAAATTAACATCTATAGCCATAGCAGCACGTCAGGATCAGAGATGCACACCCCTGGTGTATACCGAACATATCACATATTGCAGACATATTAACATGTATTAATAAGTATTATATGGGTATATATGTACTGTATGTATTCTTAAAAGTATTTATATATATTAAAATATACCGTATATATATATATATATATATATGGTATACACATACACATATATACATACAGTCATGCATACATACATACAGTACATACATACACCCACACACATACATGCAAGACCCTGCATGAAATATATATATGTGTATATATTTAAATACTGTATAATATATATTATAATATAGTATATGTATATAATTCAATACATACTTTTGATATATAAAATATACAGATATAGAATATGCATAGCACATTTATATATATTCAATAAATAAGATGCTAGCTACAAAAGACATTTTTAGAAATAATCATAATTTAATAATAAAAAACAAATTATTCTACATTCTTACCTTTGTTGAATGCAAGGAGAAAAATCAGAGCAGCGAGACAATACAAAGCTTTCATGTTTTATGCTGAGATGTTCCCCTTTGGGACTTTAACTGCCAAGGTGGTTGTACCCATAGCCAGAGGGAGACGTGCTCTACTTATATCTACTCTGCTAAGCTTATGATTTGTCAGATTCAAGAGGCAGGATTTGGTTTTGTTGGCTAAATGGATACCACTGGAAATTGGAGAAAATGAAAATATAAGAAGAGAAAAAAAAAAACCTCTCCATAACAGCGTTACACTGAGTGGCACTTGAACAGTGAACATGAATGCAATTTGCAGGAAAAATGCCTGCAAAACAGGTCGAAGAAGAGCTTTAGAAAAGGTTTACCTGTGAGGTCACACGCTCTCTGTCTTTTATCATTTCTCTATGACATGAGTGTAATATAAATAAATAAATACATTTTTTCCTGTTTTGTATTATGTGCTATCACAAAGAAATATAAAAAGTGCATCTTACTGACAGACAGTCAGAAACTGGCAACGTTTTTTTTATATTTTATGGCTGGCATGAGGATACCCCTTCATACTACACAAATAAATTCCCAGTAGTTTTAGCAAACTACAGCATGTAAGACTTTGCATCATGGAATAAAAGTATACTGTAGCTTACTATGCATGTCATATGTGGAGATAATTAAAAATTAAATTAAGCCCCATAGTCTACATCTATAAAAAATGTATAATATACTAAGACTTCTGATATCTTTTTGCAGAGTATAAGTAATGCCAAAATTATTGAATATAAGTAAATTTGGTCCTATTTGAATTTTACTATACAAATAATAGCAAAGCACAGTATTCACAACATAGTATCTAAGGAATGACACATTGTGTGCCTCGCTCAGTTTATTTCAAAATGTTGTGTGCACTTATTTTGCTTTCATAGAGTTTATTCTACAAAAAAATCTATGTATCCACATGTCGATCCATTTTCTGAACCTGGAAGGTAGGATATAACAAGGTCAAGTCAAATCAAGTAATCAAGTTACGTTTATTGTGATATGAACTCATGTGAAACTTGTATGTCTCCTCAAACAGCAGGCAAAACACAATTTACAAAAAAAGTATTTCAAGTATCATATAAACTGTATCACCGAAAGTACGTGGACGCCACTCCAGATTACCGAGTTCAGGTGTTTCAGCTGCACCCATTGTCAGCACATAGCCATGCAATCTCCACAGGCAGACACTGCCAGTAGATTGGGTCATGCTGAAGAGCATAGTAACTTTAAATGTGGCACTGACATAGGATGCCACCTTTGCCACAAGTCAGTATATGAACTTTCTACTCTAATAGATCTGCCCTGGACAACTGTATGTGTTATTATTGTGATGTTGCAACATCTAGGCGCAACAACAGCTAATGCATGAAGTGGTAGACCTCACAAACTCACAGAGCGGGGCTACTGATTAAATGGATTTCCTTTTCCAAGCAGCTGCACACAAACCATAGATCACTATGTGCAATGCCAAAAGTCAACTGGAGTGGTATAAAGCACCCCACCATTGGATTCTGGAACAGTGGAAACATATTCTCTGGAGAGATGAATCACGCTTCACTGTCCGCTTGTCCGATGGATAAATCTGGGTGTTACGCATGCCAGGAGAATGCTACCTTCCAGTCTGCATAGCGCCTACTTTAAAAGATGGTGGGATAGGGATATTGGTTGGGCAATTTTTCAGTGTTTGGGGATAATCCCCTTGGTTTCAATGAAGGGTATTGAATTGTTATTGCCATTGCACACAAGGACACTTAAGTTAATTGTGCAAATCCAACTTTGTGGCAACAGTTTGGGGAAGGCCATTTTCTGTTCCAGCACAACTGTGCCCCTAAAGGTCCATAAAAACAAAGTTTGACAAGTTTGGCGTTGAGGAACTCCAGAAACATCAAGTGACCTTCTCATCCAACAAGAGTACCTACCCTCACAAATACTATTTTGGATGAATAGGCTCAAATTCCCACAGACACAATCTGAAATCCTATGGAAAGCCTTCCAAGAAGAGTGGAGGCTGTTAGGGCCACAAAGGGGGAGGCAACTCCATATTAATGCCCATGGCTTTGGTCCAACAAGCCCATATAGATGTGATGGTCAAGTGTTCACTAGTGTTGATCAATGAATTTTGCCAAAGCGTTTTTCACGCAAATATGCTGTGTTCACCAGTGACCATGTTTGTCAAATATTTTCTGCGGTATTCACCATGCGGCTGGCTTACAGGAACTTTTTTTTCCCAGCTCCCCATGATACTTAGTGATGCCAGTGTGATATCACAGAGCTGTAGCAGCACGCCAATATATAATGCTGATGCTGATAGTGTGCTAAAAATTAGCAGAAATCACGTAAATACATTTAAACTCAAAACATGTATGCAGGAGGAAACTAGAAATGCACTGATATATTTGTGTCTTAAAGGTACTGTTTTTTTAATGAAATTGAAAGTCACCTGTGTGTAATATGTGAACCTACTCCTTTAATAATATTACCCAAAATGCTGTGCATCTGAGGCAAACAGGAAGGAGTGAAGAATCCATGCAATTTAGTGTTGCGCTTATTTAGTGAAATCAGCAGCGAACAAGCAAACACATTGAAGGGGGGAACCAAACAACTTTTCGGTTTTAGAAAGGTGAGTACTGTACCTGCTATCAACTCTGTGGAGTGTAAGCTTTAGTGAATTCACACTTCCTGTTTACAAAAGATTTTACTTATATTTAATTCTATCAATTTTATCTGAGGGATGCCTGGTAGCAGACTGGTTAACACTGCTGCCTCACAGCACAGGCCACATTTTTGGACACAATAATGGGTCCTGCATATTTTGCAGACGCTTCCCAATCCCTCAGGGGCAATTAAAAGACCATTGCACCATGATAATCCACTGAAAACTAGTTCAAATTCTCATTCTTCATTGTTTTCAATGAATTTCGTAGAAGTTCCCAAACATTTCCATGATTTCACTGAAGTCGAGGGGTCCACAATCATTTAACTATATCATATATTTATAAACAGTTTATTATATTACAATATTTACATTTTTAAGATTGATTGTTCAGCAACCTTACGACTTGTGGATAGAAACTGTCCTTAGATCTACTGGTGTGATTGCCAACAGCCCTGCAGCCTTTGTGAGCAGGATGGATGTGTGAAATGGCTGAGGTCTTGAATTGTAGTGTTTGCTTTTCTAAGGAAGTGAGTGTTGTATATGACCCGAAAAGAAAGCAGCTGGTGCCAGTAACATTCTCTGCCACCTTCTCCACACTGTGCAGTGCTTTATGATCTTGAGATGAGCAGGGTGCTGTACCAGGATGCAGTGCTCCCAGTGGGGGCAAACTCCACTGTACGCCTGTGGAAGTTTGTGAGAACAGATGGAGAAATGTGAGCGGTCCCAGATGGCTGAGGAAGTAGAAGTAGTGGCGAGACTTTTTGACAAGACCTGAAATGTGTTGTAATTAATTCAGTTAACACAATTTTGACTCATCCTGTACTTTCTTGGAATGAAAAAAGTTAATGAAACATGGAAGCCAGACTCTTGCTTCTCTTCTTGACTTCTTAAATATTAATTCTTGGAATGTTTTTAGAATGTTTTTACAGGGCAGGGCTGGAAGATGGTGGTCTATGACAGCTTCACAGTCTGATGGGGCCGAGACAAGCGTCAGCTAGTGCATTCACATGTACTTTAAGAACCCAGTCATTTACAGAAACCTGGTCACTGAAAAGCCATGTAATTATAAAACCTTATTCTAGTTAGAGAAACAGGATTAACAGGTGTAGATTTCTCCATGAGTAACCCAGCTATTTAGCCATGTAAACCAGTGGTTCCCAAACTCGATCCTGGGGACCCATTGTGGCTGCAGGTTTTTGTTCCAACCAGATTCACATTCATTGATAATAAAGCAGGTCTTTTTTACTCTTCTCGTTATTCTGTATTTAGAAAAACAACAGTATGGTTTTTACATTTATAAGACATTTTGAAATATCTCTATTGTTTTCTAAAGCTATAATGTGTAACTCACTTCTGTTGTTTTCCTATTATTTTCCCCTTTTTCTGTGTAGTTTGCTCCCTTCATTTAACCCTAAGAATGACAATTAAAAACCAACATAGCAGAAACCCAGGATGATGAAAGCTGAAACAACCTTAGTGTCAGACCTGCTTATTAGTAAATAATCAATTAAATAATCAGAACACCTGGAAAAGCAGAATAAAAATTAGGTTGAAATACTGAACCCGACAAAAAAAAACAAAACTACATATTCCCCATATAACTACAACTTCTCCAGATAACTGCTTATTACATTTTAATAACAATCTACCACAGGGGTGAGCAAATTCATTCCTGGAGGGCCGCAGTGGCTGCGGGTTTTTGTTCCAACCCAGTTGCTTAATTAGAAAACAATCCTTGCCAATAATTACATTTCATGGACTGTTAGTGCTTTAACTCTGCGATGTCAAGTCATTCTCATATCCTAGATTTTTTTCCATTCTAAGGATATCATCCAAATACTTTCAAGTGTAAAACGGATGAGTAATTCTCAATCCTTCACTTTTTTCTCTTCTTTCCTTCCAAGTATTTAATTAAACCAAATAGTGCACGATAAATACACACAGGTGTAAAGGGTAACAAGCAAAATGGATAACTGCTGGTTTCTTTTGTCATTTGCATCTTATTGATAATAAGGAGCAATTAAAAACCAAGAACGCAGCTGTTTAAGACTTAAATAAGCAAAAAGGGTTCAAAATTTTAACGAGGGAGATAACTAAAATGAAGAAGAAGTGTTTCTAGAGCAATAAGTGCTTCTTATTAAGCAATTGGGTTGGAACAAAAACCTGCAGCCACTGCGGCCCTCCAGGAATGAATTTGCCCTCCCCTGATCTACCATATTTAGTTTGTAATTGCTACATTGGCTCCAAAACACAGAAACTGGGAAATAATGACTCACTTAATTAGGCTAATAGTCCAATGAAAAACGGACGTTGGTGGGAACAAAAACATGTGCCACAGTGGGTCCCCAGGATCGAGTTTGGGAACCACTGATGTAAACCCTTAACCGAGTTACTGTTAAGAATTATGTAGCCTGTGCATGTCCGCTGAACTCAGTTTGCCCGCTTAGCTTCGTACACGCTTTCAGCAGTCATGGGTAGAAACGTCCACAAGATTAAATTTCCTGAGGCAAATGTTTGGGCAATCACATTATTTCTTTTCTTAGTTGAAATAATCTGTCACAATATTTCAGAAATTGCTAAATTTATGTTAATGAGATGAACATACAGTGCTAATCTCAGAAGCAGTGTTGGGTTAACATGTTAAAAGTAACATGCATTGCATAGTCCGGTTAGCTTTTAAAGTAACTAGCATAATTGTATCTCTGCACAAGTTATTGGATGAAACTGATGGCGCAATGACAAATGCCTGCAGTGACAAATACACTCAATAGTGTGTAAACAGGTACAGTAAGCATATAATTTAAATTATCATATCTGGCCTCTTATGAAGTCTGCTTTTACCACTCATTTATTGGAAAGGTATTTATAAAAAATAATGTAAATGAAAAAACAAAATGGCAAAACAAAACATTTAATGCAAGAGAAAACATGATACACAGGAGAGTTAACTTGTCAGTAAAAGCTTAATTTACTGTGCAATGAAAGTCTAAAAGCAGCACCTGTCCAATATTGGTATTAAATATTTCAGGCAGCAATTAAGATGTACATATCCTGATTTCGGCGCAGTGGGTATGTCAAGGAAGGACAGATGGATATTATACGTAAGCAATGGAGTGAGAGACTGCCTCACAAGTACAATTACAGCCTGCTCTGTGTTGGTTAAACATGAAGGTAGGGATTTCATTGCACTCTTCACACGTGAAAAGAATGCTGACATGAACTGATAATACTGCATTTGTTATCAAAACGAAATTTTACACTTTTTTTTTTACATATACATGTATAACATTACGAAGTGCAACAGAGATCAAGGTGTTGTTATGTTGCTAACAGGGAGGAGCGGCCCCACCCAAGGTGGAGAGACCCAATGTAGCCACAATGAAACATGATATTTAGGTGCTTGTCACGTTGCTCTTCAGTATATGAAAGAGAACAACTGGCAACAGAGTTAGTAACCTTGCTGTTTCTTGATGGTATACATTTATCAAAAGCCATTTTATGATGAAGTTATAACTTTAGGCAAATACAGTGTTGTGATTTGCGGCCATTTTAAGTCAACATTGAATGAATCAACTTTGAATCTTCTTCATAACATTGTTAAATTCCTCTACATGGGCTGTCACCTGTAATAATATGGAAACCTGCAGTGACATCTGTGAACCTCAACCCCCCCAAATTGTTTCTGCAGTCCATGGCTTCAATTATTTAACAAGTTGTCTAGTTTATTATTGGGTGATTAAACATCTATTTGTAGAACTATACTAAAACAGGGAATACAAAGAAGTAGTATTTGCTGTTCCAACACATCAAGGATGTACGGCAATTATGGAAAGCAATCATACATGGAAGGAACAAATTCACAGAGAAATTAATAGAAAGGTAGTATAGATGACTGCGGTGGGTTGGCACCGTGCCTGGGATTGGTTCCTGCCTTGTGCCCTGTGTTGGCTGGGATTGGCTCCAGCAGACCCCCGTGACCCTGTAGTTAGGAATATGGCGGGTTGGAAAATGGATGGATGGATAGTATAGATGACAGATGGGAAATTGGCATTTTAATCCATAATGACAAAAAGGTCAACATTTTAAAAAACATATTTCCTTTCTTACCTTACACCTGATATACTTATACAAACACACCAGTGTAACATCAGGAATTTCAGCTAGTGTATAAAAAAAAGTTTTTTTTTTTTTTTTTTTTTTTAAATTAATTTTAGGGGGAACATCTGGATGGGGGGCGGCACGGTGGCGCAATGGGTAGCGCTGCTGCCTCGCAGTTGGGAGACCTGGGGACCCGGGTTCGCTTCCCGGGTCCTCCCTGCGTGGAGTTTGCATGTTCTCCCTGTGTCTGCGTGGGTTTCCTCCGGGCACTCCGGTTTCCTCCCACAGTCCAAAGACATGCAGGTTAGGTGGATTGGCGATTCTAAATTGGCCCTAGTGTGTGCTTGGTGTGTTTGTGCGTGTCCTGCGGTGGGTTGGCACCCTGCCCGGGATTGGTTCCTGCCTTGTGCCCTGTGTTGGCTGGGATTGGCTCCAGCAGACGCCCGTGACCCTGTGTTCGGATTCAGCGGGTTGGAAAATGGATGGATGGATATATTTATTCAATTAACTTAAAATAATACAGGCTTTGCTTCAATAGCACTAACAAACGCCGACCATTTGTGAAAGTTTATGTCTAACTACGGACTTCCTGTAATTCTATTTCCGCTTCCTTACAACTATTTACATGAATATTCATAAGTTTATGTTAACATTCCTTTGAACAAGAAGCAGCTATTCTGCGAGGCAGAACAGGCCTAATTACACCTGAAATGTCAGATTTAATAGTTAAACACCACCTTTTTCCAGAATGAACAGTTCACACTTTTGTAATGTTTAGATTTAGTTTTACAGTTTCAGTTGGAAATAGGGGGAAAAAAAAACATTTTTTGTCATTTTCGATTTTTAGCAATTGGCACAAACTATGGTGATGAGTTTTTTCATATCCACTCAATTATTTTACATTAAAGTCTTACTAGACCTTTAGACAAAAATGTGGGTTAATGTTCAATGGTCTGCTGAATCTGCTTTAATTAGCTTCGAGTTTATAAGCAACAGGCTAAAGACAGAAAGAAACCTTGGAATTCACTTACAGCAGATCAACACACAGTCACTAAGCAAACCAGTGTTGCTTCTTTTGATTTTGAAAGGAAACTGGTGGTGATGGAGGACTACAGAGGCTGGATCAAAAATCTGTGTTTAACACAAGCTGTGTCACTGGCATCCAATATTGATATTAAAAGTTTAGCAGCAATCTCTTTCTCTTAATGACAATTAAATTTTTAAATGAAAACAACAAAAAAAGTGGGTAATTCAGCCAACATTGCACATTAGCTTACTTTTAAACAGCATTAAATTCTGAACCCTACTTAATGCAGTACAGGGCTTTATCTTAATGTGTTGTTTAGTATCCCCAGTATATTACATTGCATCTGTTTAATGAGGTTCATATACAGGTTCTTTTCAGTATTTTCACCATGAATGGTTTTCCATTTATTCTTCAAAGTAATGTTACATTTTTATTAATAAACACGAGACCAATACGTTCTAACACAGACATCAGTACAAAATATACATTTTCATTAATGAAGAACTATGCATATGCACTTTTACAATTACATTTACACTGAAATACTTGCAAGATGCTTAACCCAAAAATGTTAAATGCATCACTACAGATATTCTGCTGTTTTAGCTATCTTCACATTCCAGTCATGAATCATTAAAACTACACAGTGTAAGATCTCCTATACATTTTGTAAGATACTTTTTTAAAACATTTAAGTCTTAATTTTAGAATTCAATGATGTTTCCATCCCCCTAATCAATAGTTTCAAAGTGAACAATGGAACTGATGCAGGACAGAGAAGAACAGGACATCAGACTACATAACATGCATAAACTATAATGGAAGACAAATGATTAAAAAAAATTCTTGCCAAATCCATTTGTATATGTTAACTAAATTTAAAAGCTTTTTGTGGAGGAGCACCTCTGCTCACGTGTCACTGTATAATGCCCTGTTTTAGTGGTCCAATTCACTTTGTTGGCCTGTCACCATTGTAACCCAGCTACAGGCTACTAATAACTCAGTCAAACCATTGCAGGCATGACTTTTACAGGAACTCAGAATTCCAAGAATCTACACTTTGACATATCAACTAATGAAAACAAATAAATGGAATTCCTGACATTAAGATTGTCAAACTTTAGTCCTGAAGGTCATCAGTTGCTTTAGGCTTTCATTTCACAAATCTTTTTACAAGATACCAGTAACGGCGCACTGCACAATAACGTGCAGTGAATACACTTGACTTGAACATTCCTAGTTTTCCTCCTCTTTCTCTGTACATTTAGCATTCGTTTGCTCAGAGGTTGATGCACTTGCTGCTTCCTGAGCAGCTCTTCTTTTCTCTACCCTACTGACCCGCTTCTTCTTTTCTTTTGTCGGCATCTTTTCGTATTAAAACTGATTTAAGTCAGTGTTTGTGTTGCAATTACTTTGTACGTTTTCCTTCATTTTCACTTAAGCTGGCACTTAAATCATTCTTGAGGCAGATTGAAGACTTAAGATATGAAGAGGTAGGGGAAGTGACGGTGAACGTGGTAGGGATGACAACGGTGCCCATAAACATGCGCTGCACGGCCACTGCCGAGAGTTGATTCTACAGTAAAATAAAATAAAAATAAAAAAAAAGAGGAATAACCTTGGAGGTCAGTCATCACCCTGAAAGCGGATAGTAGACGTCACGTAGCATATGTGTGCCAAATTTCAGGTCAATAGGTCAAACGGTTTGCAGGCTACAGGTGATTTAAAATCCTGGACAGACAAATGAACAGCCACGGTAGCGTATTATATAAGAAGATTAATAAACGGCTTAAATGATATATATTGATAAAAATAAAGGTGTCAAAGTGATTTGTCAGAGAAATAAGATAGGGGAACCATTTTTGGTTTCTTAAAGAACAATCCACGTAATGGTTCAGAAGAAACCTTTTACCTAGATCTGTAATGGCTTCCATAAATAGCCATGAATTGGCTGTAACAGATTTGTGAAATACAAACGAGTCCCAGGTTTTAACAGGAATCTTGCTGCATATAGTCACACAGGCTTGGATCAGGTTTTCATTATCAGTCAATATCCTAATAGGGAGCCCATTATACATTAAAGATTTCTGATTGCTCAGATATTAAGAACGTTTTTGAAGCAGAGTTTTCCTGGAATATAACACATTTTCATACAAAGGATGTAGCTCAAAGTATTTAACCATATGACTTCAATATTTACAAAGATAAATTATGGCAAGTTTTCAATAAAGACTACCCTGCACCTTTGCTACCTGTCTGGTAATGTTTGTAATTGAAGCAAATGATTTTGTCATGTACAGGTTTACTAAAAAAGTTATATCTTTATATTTTGTTTTAAAAAAAGCTTACATTTAGTTTCTGTATTTTCTGCCCAGGACTTTAAGATGGTTTCTTGACCCCAACACCCTGCTTTGGATTAAAGCAGGCTTGAGAATGTTTTTATGTTTTTTTTTTAATGTGATGACTCATTCACTGAAGTCATGATACCCTCAAAATACTTTGCTCTGCTATTCTGGAATTACATGCATCCTTCAGAATGAAGCCTAATATCAATTGTGTTTAATAAATGAAGCTGAAAATCTCAGAAGCTTTTGAGGTTTGTGCATAAAGAATGTTTTAAAATTTTAAAACATTGCATTAGTTATTTCCCTGATTGCAGAGTACTCAAGCAAGATAAAATTTCAAGAGAAAGGGGGCACTTAGATACTGCTGTTTACCACAGAGTTTTGATATACAAAAGTTAATACAACAAAGAATCCATGAGAAAAAAAAATACAAGAGATTACTTGATGTGCAAGAAATTAATTAATTATATTAAAATGAACTATGCTCACCAACCTGACAAAAGCTTGTACTTTAACATTTATATTAAAGGCCTGGTAATACACCAAAAAAAATCAGTTCTACCAATTTTTATATTGCATATTTCTATTTATAGTTTCATAGTTTCACATACAAATATTCACTTCTTTACTTTAAAATCCAAATAGCCGAATACAGTAATGTGCAGAACTGGTGCCCATCAGGGCAGCATCAAGCAGCAGTATCCACCCCTGGATGTATCCCATGCCATCACTGCATACACTCCCTCTTGAGATTTACAGCTGCCAATGAACCCAGCATTGCACATCACTGAGATGCTAGAGGAAACTGAATAAACAGAAATCTCTTTAAGCGCATTGGTAACTGAAGACATTCTTAGCTTGTAACCACTATGAGACTTCCCAGGAAGAGAGAATAAAGAAGATGAAGGAAATACTCTGTGTGGTCTGATTAAATCCAAAATGACACATCAGAAGCATGTTTGAAAATAGGCAAGTGGTTCATTTAGTGTTATGACAAAGCACACAATAAATCACAAAATTCACAGGGAGAAAAAAAAAATCGGTCTACATGAGAAAGTCATGTTTAACTGCATCAGACATTTTATTAAAAGGAGTTACGTCAATACTTATATAAAAAGAAACTGTACATAGCATAAATAACAGCAAATGCCAAATATTTTATTCCATTCTTCCACAAAATTGGACTCAAATTATTATGCCACTTACCAGCTTTGTGTTTGTTCTTTCAAGAGTTACAGTATATCAACATATTCACTATACAGTACTCATTATTTTTCCACTAATGTGATCAGAGTAAATTTTTGTTGCAAACTTACAATTACAAACAATATAAAATGTAAGCAGAAAAGGAAGTCACCTTACTCTTGGAATAATGTAAACATTTCATTTTTTTATTCCCATTTACATTTTTAATTTAGTTAAAATATCTGCAATATCATACTACTGCCAGATCCTAGTCTTTTAGCTTCTTAACTTTAAATTAACTGCAGTTTTCATGACATTATAAGCAAGACCACTGAGACTTTACAGTGAGTTATTAGAGAAAAGCCTTTATATTTCCTTTATAAAAGGCAAAAGCATTTCTAAATAAACCAGAGAAAAACCTTTACATACAGAATATTTCTCTAAGGTGACAGTCATCTTCAAAAATACAAAAGGAAATATTCAGGAAACTCCATCCATCTATCTTCTAAAGCCGCTTTATCTAGAGCAGGGTCACACAAATTTACATTTTTTCTAATTCAGTAGAAAATACTTTGGTAATTATCAATAATTTAAAACCACTCTTATTAACTTCTTTACTGAACTAAATATGAAAAACACACACAGCATCAAACTTTGAATACTAATATTGCATACTACCTTGTTTGTAAGATTTTATTTTTAATAAGAGGCTTTGCATTTAATTATAAATAACAAAACATGGCAAATGTCCAGAAATCCCTCCAAAGAAAGCTGGAGATCCATTTTTCTCTCAAATGTTAGCGCATCACTTTTTGAAATTTATTATTTCCACTAGTGGAAATGCACCGTTGCTTTTCTTACTTTTATAATCATTCATCTTACTCTGGGTCAAGTCTCGGCAAGACTGGAAGAATAAGATTTCCAAATGAGGAATCCTGTGTTATGAAGAAGCCAGAAGAATGGGCATGTGCATGCTGGAAAGAAGCAGAACAACTGTCAAGTTTAAGATTAAACTAATTATTCCAAAACTGGTCATTCATTCAGTCAAATATATTACATATAAATGAAAAAGTCAGTATGAAACAGGTTAAAAAAAAGATAAATTTTTGCATAAATATACTGTATGTAGTACTAGGGTGTTGTACCGTGTTATATATATAGAATATATTAAGAAGTACAGAGATAAGATGGAAGAAGTTCTGAAATGACAGGTTGGATTGGTACATGGTATTTTTCTAAGGGACATAAAGAGGAAAGTATAGATAAAAGAACAAGTTGTAAATGATTCAAAACACTTCACTTCTTCAGTCAAACAAAAGTGTCTTAAAGTGTCTCGTTCATCTTTATTGATCATGTAACAAATTACTGTACCACATAACTGATTACAGGCCTGCTTATGTAGAAGAGAAAAACATTTCCATAGGGATTGTCTTGCTGTATGAAGCAACATTGGCCAAAAAGCTGCCAGATGATCACCCAAGCAAAAATGTGTGTGTAATGCTCAAAAGAGAAATGTCTGAATTATGTGAATAGTCATCAAGTCAACGGTGTCTGCTTACAACTCTAAATTCAAAAACTAGGGATGGTACTTATTGATACCACTCCCTAGGTATTCATATTTTACATTAGCTCTGTCTTATGACTTTTTACAAGTACCAAACGATTACTGGACTCAAATGTTAGTTGGCAGAAAAATGTAACCAGGGACTGACATAAAATACAAAAAGTTGCAAAGCTGTAAGATAGTTGGAAGTAATTCAGTAAAAAACTATAATCTTCTTATACAAAATAAGAGTATATATTAGTGGAAAATTGTAAGACAATTATTTTTCATCAGTGAATCAAAACACCATTGTGCAAAACAATCTCCGTTAAACACATGGCATTCTCATATCAGTCAGATCTCCTTATGTTTTTTAAAATGTGATCATGCAAGGTTATTCTGGGGATCTGTAGTTAATTTATATTTGAATTTATTTACAAACCCCTTTAATTTTGAAATAGAATTCAAAGTTTCAAACCTCTCCACTCAGACCACAGCCAGTTTTTACATGTAGACATCACTAATTAGGAAGAAACCACGGTAACACTTTAGTTTAGGTACTGAAAAAATGCATCTATTACTCATTTACTCTTCTGTAATAAGACATCAACGAAGGCTTATTAAACACTAATAAAACATCAGTAGATAGGTTTTTCATCTGTGTTTACTGTGGCATATTGAATGATGGAAAAATTACTAAGGGTAAAGGATACACTAAATATGTAATATCAAGAGAAATGCATCTTACTTAAGCCACCTTCACCTACTCCATAGTGAAGTTCTGTTAGTAGGTCTCATTGCAGAGATGATTAAACACTTTACTGATGTTCTGTAAGTGTTATGGTCTTGTTACATAATAGTAAATTAGTAACAGATGCATTTTTGCAGTACATAAACTAAAATATTACTGAATCCGCTATGCCAATAACAAACCAAAAAAAAAATGTGGCATACTTAAATAAGAACAGATTAATTTTCCTAAATGCAGTATACTATACCAATTCCAATTGTAAAGGGATTGACAGCTCTTTCAACGTATGAGAGTTCTTTCATTTTGTTTATAACATGTGTGCACAGATTTGCTACGGTCCTGAAATTTTCATGTTACCCCTTGATTCTTCATAAAATTGCCCCGTCTTACTTGCCACGTGCATCTTCCCATGTCTAGATGTAAAGCAGGCTTAATGGCATTGTTATAAACAATGCTCTGTTCCAACCCTGGCTGTACTGAACTGAAACAAGTTGCTCTGTCTGCCTCCATCTTCCAGCGCAGAGCCTAAGTCACCCACAAAATAACAGTAGCATACATTGTATTTGAAACAAATAATGTTATATCTGAAGCAACTGATGTATATGCATAATATACATATTAATAGTTATAGGCTAAACTATGTTTGCAGTTTTTAGAGGACATTTCATTCGTTGTGGGAGTCTACTGTATATAGTGAATCATACATAAAATGTTTGCCATTTAACTAGCTATAGTCTCACTTGTGTACTACAAAGTCTGATGCAATATTGTTTTTCAACATTCCTTAAAATGCCTATTGCCAATCTTGAGAAGCTTAAATAATTCATTTGCAGTGTTATCAGGAAATGACTGGTTTCAAAGGTATTTATCCAGATCTGGGACTGAGGTACAAGATACTATGTTTTACAAACCATTGTAGAAGAGAAGAGAATGAAAAAAATGTCAAAACACTTAAATGATTAAGAAATGTCTCTCAAAAAAGATTGTTGGATTTCTGTGGTTACTTTCAATACTTTGTGTCCAATGAATCGATGTTAAGAGGATATTGTATTTATAACAAAACCATTTGAACATGCTTGAAAATTTGGCAGAACACTTTTTCAGGAAATTAGGCAATAATGAAATGCATTTTCAATCTGTGGTTACTGCACCAACTTACATTTTCTTTTCAAATAATGTACAGGCACAAAAGAAACGCATCAGATCTATGCTCATGTTGTACCATGCGTGGCACACAAACCACATGGCTGTTCAAAAAGGGGCATGCTGTTGAAGAACTTCAAACACACTTTAGCAAGACTCATTTTGAATAATTACCTACTGGCTAATGCCTCTTACAAGAATGGAGATTGTTCAAACTGAAAACTAAAAGGATGAAAGGACTATGTTACTCAGTGGAAAAGAACATAAAAAATGTATTATGCATTTTTGTAGCAAATAGAAACAGTGGAGCCTGAATTAACAAGCTTTCTCATCTTTTGCTTATCAAAAATTAGGAATAGGTTACAAATACATGAAAACTATTTTAAAAAAGTAATCAAGGTCTTACCCTGTAAGAAATACAGAATGGCACAAATATTTCCTAATGTCACAGATTAACATGCCTGTCACCTAATGTAATGCCTGCTTTAAAAAAGTGACCATTTAAAATTAGATGTATATACAGAAAATCTTGGACTACATGGCATTCATAGCATTCAATAAAGCATGTGCCTCAAACAAAGCTTTCAGTATTTTTATCTCTTTAAATGCAGAGTGTTGTGAAAGGGTGCAGGGAAAAATAAGCATGTAAAGTAACAGGAACTTTGCGCACACTGGATAATCTGTTTAGTAAAACTTGCAGGGAGGAAAGCTTTGGGAAGAAATGTAATGAGAATATGCTATAGAAGTAGATGTTGTTATGCATCAATTTGACATCTCAATCAATTGTCAGTAATAACCTCCTGTAGAGGAAAATGCACAAGAGTTATGTTTATTGTTGTGGGAATTTGCTTTAATATAGCTGATTTATAGAGCCTCATGTACACAGCCTTATTTGCATGGGAACTGCTGTTTTAAGCAAAGAGACTAACTAGCTCAGCACAAGCAGACCAAACAGTTCAGCTGCCAATTACCAAAGGAGGTGCCCACTCGCCGTACTACTTGTTATTGGAGGTGTGCCCCCCACTCCACTGCTAACCTCTGTGAGAATGTGTCAATCTCCAACACCAAGAGCTTTTAACAATGTACCCTAACCCAAGAAAATACTATAAAGTCAATATTATTATAAAGCAAAACTAATAAAAACATAGTAAAAATGATGGCAGCAAAATTAGGAAATATATTTTAAAAGAATCTTAATAGGTTAGGAAATATATTTGAAAAAGAATCTAACTAAAAATACTTATTTGGAAAATACAGATAATGGAAGGGGAATCTTTTCTAGTCTAGGTGCAGAGTTGCATTGGATTGTCTACAGTCAGCAGAGCTCTTCCCAACTTCTTTGGCAATTCATACATCTTATCTGAGTGTCTTCACCTTTCTTTTGTTGTTCCTTTCTCTGTTTACCCGTCTGTGCACATCATGCATCCCAAAATTTAAGGTCTTACTTCACATGGAATTAACAGCGATTATAAGAATAATCAATAATTGTTGGTCTCTCTCGATCGGTTTTTTTGGATTCTAAAAAATGATCTAAAAGATACAAGCTTCAAGGCAGTAAGGACAGAGTTTAAATCAAGTGATAGTACTCACTTAAAAAGATACATACTGTAAGAGTTTGTTTGAGAATAGCCCCAAAAGGTTAAAGTTCAGGTGGTCTGGAGTGCTGGCTTGTTTAATCATGTTAGCTCACATAATTCAGTTTTTGTTTTGTATTTGCAGTTCATATTACTATTTTACTATATTGTTTATTTCACAGTTCAGTATTCTGAATTTGAACATTTATTTTTCATATGGCGTATGTATATGCCAATACAATATGAGATAAACCTGTCTGATTCAATTTCATAAACAAGTCTGAAAACTTATTTTCCAATGTCCACAAATTTGATAAGAGAAAATGACCATCAATGGACAACGATAATGATGAGATCAATATGTTCTTACCTAATAATACAATGTATAGTATTGTCATATAACATGTTTTGTTTTTGTGGATTAAATGTATTATTTAACATAATTACCAATCTGTTCCAGAAACACTAAAAAAAGTAAATTCATTTCACTACCTTAACATGTAGCATTGATTACAGCATTAAATGGTCATATGTAAAGCACACACTTGAAATGGCAGCTGTTGTTGTAAAGGGCTCTCAAAAAAACAATAATAAAAATAACACATGAACAACAATGGCTAGTTGAGCATTGGGGGCGGGGTAGGGGGAATCTGGGCAATATTTTATCACATCTTGTATATACAGTATTAGATAGATAGATAGATAGATAGATAGATAGATAGATAGATAGATAGATAGATAGATAGATAGATAGATAGATAGATACTTTATTAATCCTATTAGCAACTAAATAGTATTTTTTCCACTATAAGATAAACATTAGCAGAGGGTATAACGTACTGCTAAATTGAGAAATCTATGCTCTGATGCTACAAAATGGATCAAATGAATAAAATGGACAGAATTAATATAAACTGACAATAACCAAGATAACATGGATCCTAGCAATGTTGTGGTAACACATTTTTATAAATGCCCTTGATAGATTTTATATTACATGTCCTTCCAAATACCCCAATAATTTATAATAATCATTTTACACTACAAAGAAATTGTGCCACATGTGAGTCTAGGGAATGCTTTATGGGGACTGTTTTGAAGGGACACAAGGGAGAAGATAAACAAGGTAGCACGATGACTGTAGTAACATGTCTGTTCCTATCCTCACACAAAAGGAAATAACATCTAGGTTTGAATGATGCCCAGTTCACTCCATCCAAGCTTATAAAGGTGCCCCAGCCTTTAAAATGCTGATGATCAACCAGCACGGTCTTTGGGAAATACTCATAGAAAACTGAAAAAGAACAAGGAGTTATCCTTTCATTCTGTCAACATTTAGCATTAAAATTTTAATTATTTTTCCTTATAAATGGGGATTGTCCTGGCTAGGACCCTCCACTCTTCTTACGATTAATGTTTGTTATTTTACCATACATACTAAATTAATAAAAAGTTAAAATCTACAAGTTCCGTGTTTTTAATTCAAATTTTAAAATATCACCTTTAAGAAGACAGTTTCCATTTAATTATTTTGCTTTGTAAGAAAATTTAAAAAATCGAATATCATTCTAGATAATATTTTAATGCTGAGCAATGAAATAAAGAAGGCAATTCCTCTGTATCTAGGGAATCATACATGTTAAATCCCAATTGCTTTAATTATTAATAGGCATTTTCTGAGAATTGGCATTGAAATATTTGTGTGTGTTATTTGAAGTTTAATCAAAGTATGCAGTAAAGAAAGAAAGAAAAAAAAAATAGAAACAACAAATATTTTTGGGATGCTTAGAATGGGCAAACTGTGTTCTAAATCCCTTAACCATTACCACCAAGAAAACACAGATTACCAGGAAACAGGATGATTATATTTGTGAAAAGAATATGAAAGGATTTTAACTTTAAGTAAGTGGAATATGTTCCTTAGCAGTGTACTTGTAAATATCACGGAGGGACCATTACCTATGTATTTACTTAGAGCATGTGAACTGTATAAAAACTGATGAAAATGTTTCCTGGCCAGGGCCAAGGAACCCATATGCAAATACCCTCATCCCCAAACCAAAAGTCTTTGTGGATAATTTTTCCCATCAAAAGTGGAAAAAAGTACAATTTATTGATCTAGCTCACATGCAAACACTTTCTTAGCCACCCATCCATCCATCCATCATCCAACCTGCTATATCCTATCTACAGGGTCACGGGGTTTGCTGGAGCCAATTTGGTACTGCTTTATCACACCACACATGTCTAGGATGCCGTGATAATATAAGGGCTGCAGCAAAGACAGTTTCAGTTACCTGAGTAAATGGAAGCACTGTGAGATGTGGATGTGTTCTCTTTTTAATTTAAATCAGGCACCTTGCAAAGAGATAAACTTAAAAAACAAGGCACAGCCACAGATTAAGTATTTGCTGGAAAATCCAAAGTGTCACTTGTGCTCTAAAATGGATTATGATGCACCACTGAGGCAGAGATTTAAATCCACTACCACGGTCTATATGCCATCTTGCACAAAGTTCACTGTTGTGTAGCATAGTATACTTTTCACTATAATATGTAATCATTGGATCTTAATCTTTGTGAATAATGATAACATAAAAAAGCCACCCTTAACAGTGCACATTTTAAACCTGGATCCAACAGAAAGATGTGCCATCACTTAACATCTATTCACTGGGCTATGTGGAGTAAAAATTTAAAAAAATGTATATTTGTGTATTGCTTTTTAAAAGTTTCAGCATTTTTTATGAGAATGCACATATACTACCTATACTTACAGTTTAGTTATGGTTCTGCTCCAAAATGAGTGTTGCATTAGGTGTCCTATTACTCATCTACATATGACCATCCTTAGTTACTAAAGCAATCACTGAAGATATACGGTATTCTGCAAATTGATCAGGGTAAAAAAAAAATTGCTAAATCTAATAAAGTATCCATCAGATTATGATCCAAAGACAAGCCATTATTTCTAGCTATGCTATAGACCAGGGGTCTCTAACAAGTCGCTTGCAACCCCTTTCCAAATAGCTCGCCAAAGGGTTATGAATCCTACATAAATTTGAAAACTTGATTAGTCAAATTATAGGTAGGCGATCTTTCCAAAAAAATCATATCACAAACCTTTTAACACAAAATCACGATCTACAATCTGAATTGCAATCTATGTTTTCAATGTGGAATACACTTAAGAGAATATCCGGACTCAAACTCATCAAGACCTAAGTAACACTTTATTTTAAATACCAAACAAAGTTGAATTCAATTGTTCTCTCGTTCACTAGCTAAGCAGAGTTAAGGAACACATCCCGAAGCTGGTGAGTGAGCGAGGAAGTCCCCTCCTTTCGGCCCTTTGCGTGTCTCTCGGATTCACGCAAATAAATCGGCACTGCAAGCGAACTACGATACATAGCGAAATGAGAGAAGTTGCAAAATCAACCGGAATGTTCAAGCAAATTATAGAAAAAAACCTGATCTAAATTCGTTAAGTAGTTCTCTCGTGAAAAGCGGCCAGACATACAGACATTGGATTTTATATATTATATATTAGTAAACCGTCAAAATAATGTGCAGTTAAGTCTCAACAGCATTCTCAGCATTTCTGGAGCTTAGTAGAGCCAGATAACTATAAGAATCTTCACCAAGCAGCTCTGAAAATGTCTGCTTTGTTTAGGTCTACATACCTCTGTGAGTCTGTATTTTCTGACATGAATGTCATGAAACCAAAGTTCAGAAAAAGACTGACATATGAACATTTAAATGACTCCATAAGAGTGAACCTAAGTGGATACACTCCACTATACAGTGCCAGTCATCTGACTAACTAAAAAAAACATCATACATGCAACTGGACATGTGAATACTCTGGTGAAGTGAAACATTAACATGTAACAAAATGGCAAATGAATAAGTAATATTTGTATATTTGTAATTGCATGGTTTTGTTTTGACAGCATTCATGTTTTAATTAAATAGTGTGAGATACACTAGAAAATGCACACAGACATACAAAATGCACTTGCAGGTGAACTAAATATTTTTTGTGAGCTTTAATGCAAAATGTGAGTTGTGGACAGCAACATTTTGTAAATGTTCAGGCAAAACAAGCTTATTCAGTTTGTTTGGGTTGAAATAAGCTATGAGAATAAACGTTAGAAAACATGAGTAGCTCTCGGTCATTTTAATTTTGTAAAAGTAGCTCTCAGGGGAAAAAAGGTTGGAGACCCCTGCTATAGACCAAGTGATAACCCTATCTGTTAATAGTATGCACATTACTAAAAATAATGTCTTGAGAGGATGCAAACAATCAGAGTAGCTGGTCTAACAGCAATATTATCAGGCAAGCATCACAAAATTAGTCCTAAAAGTAAATTAAAAAACTGACCTGCAAGGCTGCTTTCTGTTGTGCTGCTATGTGCTGCTGCTCTGCATGATCCCGGAAATCTTTGTTAAGAGCTGGTCTTGACAGTGGAATGCTGAAAAAATTGAATTCCATTTAAAAAGGTTTTAATAACATTTTTGAAAGGATTCTTACACAAGCAATTCGTTCTCAGTGTATAATTTTCACAAATTTCTTCTTTTTGTCAGACGCACGGAGTCTCTAAGTTTCTTATTATTTATCATAATCATATTTTCACTTCTAATCTAAATTGTTTGAGTATACAGCAAAAATACCATCTGTGACATGCTGTAGGTTAGTCAAATCTACAAATAAGAATTTAACTTTACACTGTACACAAAAAAAGTGGAACTCGCCTTTGTACTTGTGCAGAGCATTGTATATTAAGTGCATTTGGATCCTTAAGTTTTGTAAACAAAACTAAAGATCTAATTTATAATTCATCAGTGAAAAACAAAACTGAGCAAGTACCAAGAAGCTAACCAGAAATTGACCCAAAACAGGTAGTCACTAAGAAGATTTAGGAAAATGAATCACAAAAGGTGGAGGTCAAAACAAAAACACAAAACAAAATTCTGCCCGAGACAATGAAATAACAAATAAATATCACATAAACAACAACATACGTACAGACTGTTAATGCTGCTTATAACAGATACCTACAGAACGGGGTTACAAAACGTCATGTTTTGCTTACCATTTATGATTATGTTTCTAAATATAATCTATAATAATGAAATGGAACAGGAAATGTAGACATTTCTTTGAAGTCCATGAGAAATCCTTTAGAGTTACCAGGCATAAAAATTGAATAAATAAATTGTTGGACATGTGCCCATCTACTCATAATTAAAGGGTACTTGAAATTACTAAAGAATAAAAAAGACAATATTATAATTCATTAGCTCCACAGGCAACCATTTAAGTCCGGCAACATGTATCATTCCTCGTCTAAGTTTTGGAAACTCCTTCTCAATCATCAAGTGTTATAGGTAAATGATTATAACAGTGATTAGGAATCTTCTGGGTTTTATTTGTTAGCTTTTGTCCTTTGTTCCATTAACATAGATCTACTCTCATTTTATTTGTTCTTCAGGATGTGATTTCTTAAATCACAAAAATTGTTGTTGCTCTTCAGTTCTACTTCAGTCTTGTATGTAAGATTTGCCAGTGAGAAAGGCACTTGGAAAGTGCACAGAAAATGAATTCTCCATCATCCTAAACGAACATCATGTTTCAGATGTCATGTCTGCATTAGGACTGACCAACAGCGTCCAAATTTAAACAAACTGCTCATAGTGCATTTGGTGGAAAATCCAAACATTACATGCCATATCAGCTTGGGTCTTTGATTCATGTTAAAAATCAAATCAAGTGCCAATCTTTATTTAAAAATTGTTACTTTAATGAGTATATAAAAAGGCTGTTACCTTACGGTTTAGTTATCCTAATTAACATAGCATGCTTTCTGAAGCCAGATTGTTATCAGATGCACCTATTGAAAAAATACGTTTAAGGCAAAGAGTTGGATTTTGCTAGATGGGGTAGAAGGGACATGCTTTTTGCTTTTTAAGGCAAACCTTAAATGCTTCTGTGGTTTACAAAAGAATCATGTTTTTTTTAGTTCGAAATCTAAGTTGCATTATCAGGAATGCAGGTATGGGTTATTTTTGGAATGCGCAGTATCATCTCTCTGCTGCTACATATTCTCAAAGAAATATTCATTGGTACTGAAAAGTACTGAAATACAATATTCATTATGCATTGTTTAACAAATGGTGATTTTATTATCTGTGTATTCATTAAAATCCTTTATATACTGCATTAACAATATATATTTTTATATACATTACTGCATTCACACACAACACCCAGCTATAATAACTGATTTTGTAATATGCTTTTACTACCTGGCTCCAGGATTATTCATAGACTGGCTCTGCATTAGTCTTCTCTTTTCCTTGTCTAGTTCTGCCAGGATTGCAACACGATTTTTGTTCTGAAAACCTGAAAAATAAATGTTTAAATGTGAAAAAATAAAAGGAACACAGAGTTACAGACATTCAGAATGTGAGTGGAATGCCATGGCAATTTATATTCTAAGGAAGATCACGGTGTTTTAGACATTTTCAGTAATCTGACTAACTTCATTTGTAAAACATGGAGCAGCGAAAGGGTAACAAGGCATATAGATCATTTGGGCTATCATCAGAAATTACCCAATTTTAATTTCCAGTTGATGCTGAGGGACAATCTTTTTCTAATTCTAGAATTTAAATTGTACACTGTTTGGACCTTTATTCGTTTTAAACTGTTATCTAATTGTCGCCAATCCAAGTGATGTACCTTTTTCATGTTTATTATACAGTGCATCCGGAAAGTATTCACAGCGCATCACTTTTTCCACATTTTGTTATGTTACAGCCTTATTCCAAAATGGATTACATTCATTTTCTTCCTCAGAATTCTACACACAACACCCCATAATGGCAACGTGAAAAAAGTTTACTTGATGTTTTTGCAAATTTATTAAAAATAAAAAAAACTGAGAAATCACATGTACATAAGTATTCACAGCCTTTGCTCAATTGTCGATGCACCTTTGGCAGCAATTACAGCCTCAAGTCTTTTTGAATATGATGCCACAAGCTTGGCACACCTATCCTTGGCCAGTTTCGCCCATTCCTCTTTGCAGCACCTCTCTAGCTCCATCAGGTTGGATGGGAAGCGTCGGTGCACAGCCATTTTAAGATCTCTCCAGAGATGTTCAATCGGATTCAAGTCTGGCCTCTGGCTGGGCCACTCAAGGACATTCACAGAGTTGTCCTGAAGCCACTCCTTTGATATCTTGGCTGTGTGCTTAGGGTCGTCCTGCTGAAAGATGAACCGTCGCCCCAGTCTGAGGTCAAGAGTGCTCTGGAGCAGGTTTTCATCCAGGATGTCTCTGTACATTGCTGCAGTCATCTTTCCCTTTATCCTGACTAGTGTCCCAGTCTCTGCCGTTGAAAAACATCCCCACAGCATGATGCTGCCACCACCATGCTTCACTGTAGGGATGGTATTGGCTTGGTGATGAGCGATGCCTGGTTTCCTCCAAATGTGTTGCCTGGCATTCACATCAAAGAGTTCAATCTTTGTCTCATCAGATCAGAGAATTTTCTTTCTCATGGTCTGAGAGTCCTTCAGGTGCCTTTTGGCAAACTCCAGGCGGGCTGCCATGTGCCTTTTACTAAGGAGTGGCTTCCGTCTGGCCACTCTACCATACAGGCCTGATTGGTGGATTGCTGCAGAGATGGTTGTCCTTCTGGAAGGTTCTCCTCTCTCCACAGAGGACCTCTGGAGCTCTGACAGAGTGACCATTGGGTTCTTGGTCACCTCCCTGACTAAGGCCCTTCTCCCCTGATCACTCAGTTTAGATGGCTGGCCAGCTCCAGGAAGAGTCCTGGTGGTTTTGAACTTCTTCCACTTACGGATGATAGAGGCCACTGTGCTCATTGGGACCTTCAAAGCAGCAGAAATTTTTCCGTAACCTTCCCTAGATTTGTGCCTCAAGACAATCCTGTCTCGGAGGTCTACAGACAATTCCTTTCATGTCACGCTTGGTTTTTGCTCTGACATGAACTGTCAGCTGTGGGACCTTATATAGACAGGTGTGTGCCTTTCCAGATCATGTCCAATCATCTGAATTTACCACAGGTGGACTCCAATTAAGCTGCAGAAACATCTCAAGGATGATCAGGGGAAACAGGATGCACCTGAGCTCAATTTTGAGCTTCATGGCAAAGGCTGTGAATACTTACGTACATGTGCTTTCTCAATTTTTTTATTTTTAATAAATTTGCAAAAATCTCAAGTAAACATTTTTCACGTTGTCATTATGGGGTGTTGTGTGTAGAATTCTGAGGAAAAAAATGAATTTAATCCATTTTGGAATAAGGCTGTAACATAACAAAATGTGGAAAAAGTGATGTGCTGTGAATACTTTCTGGATGCACTGTATATCCATTCAGAAAAAAACTCCAAAGTTAAACTTTGGTAGTAAGGAATAAAAATAGTAGCCTAATTAGCCTAATGTAATACAAAAAGTACTTGATGCACGGCAGTGGAACTAAATGCAAATATACCACAATTTTCCACTGTCTTAATATTTTAATGCATCAAAATTTTTAACTTGGTGACTTATAGTGGGTTATGGTTTTAATATGCTTGTTGCACTATTATAAAGTTTATATACTGCACTTCATAAAAAGATAACTGTTTAACATTTTTTAAAATAACCTACAGTATATACACTTTGTTATTGAAAAAAAAGTACCGTTTAATACCACTTCAAAGTAATAGTAACAGTGTGTTTTGGTACCCGGTACAAAGATTAAATAAAATCAACCTTTTCACTAACAACTAATGCACCTCTAGTGTCATTCTGGCCAGCCAGTCACATAACAGTGATAGGCCACAGGTTATGGGGTTTTACCACATATTTTGAATGGCTATGTCAAGTATTTGAATTTGGATAACATACCAGCCACAGAAAATTTTCTGACATAGAAAGCAAAACACTTTAGGTCTCTGTCTAGATATTGGCTATCTATGTAAGCTTGAAAGCTTAAGAAACTAATGATACTGAACCAGATTCAAACATTAGTACGAGATTTATATCAAATTTAAGCACCACAGAATATATGTTACAAAAGTCTTTTACATGAAAAGTTGGCTACATGTGAATATTTTCTACAATTTTCTGAAAAATTCCAAATGACTCTTGCTAAGTAAGCTGTTACTTATGATTCCTTAATCCAGTTCAAAAAAACTAATTATGTTTTAGCTTCTCCATGTTTAAGTTTATAAAGAAAAATACACAAAATATTAAATACAGTATAATTTTATATACACGGAGGGAAAGAATAAGCTGTACAGAATAGTAGACAACTTTGTGCAGGAAGGTAGAGGCATCATTTAGTAGTTTAAATACCTAAAACTGTGCACACTGCTTCCACTCTGGATCAGAATATTGTGTCTTTTTTAAAGGAATGTATGTGTGCATTATTTGTCTTTTTTAGCTTAAATTTAATCTACATTGCATTTTGTGTTTGTTGCTTTTGGATGGTGTGTAAATATATGGGTAGATCTACAGTGGCTGATTTTATGTTCTAATGTTTTATGTACAGAAAGAAATATCAAGCAAAACAATAAAAAAGCACATCCCTTTAAAGAAAGCACTATATTCTCATCCAGCATGGCAGTAGTGTGCACAGTTTTAGATATTTAATCTACCTATTAAATGATTCTCTGCCTTCCTGCACAATGGTTGTCTGCTATCCTATACATTTCCTTCATTCCCTCATTATACAGTATGTTACTTGATCTGTAATGACCTTTGCAGAAGCTTTTAAGTTGAAAAAATAAAATATGCAAAACTACAAAGATTAATGAATTACATACTTACACTGAACATATTTATAAATAAAAATTCATAAATAAATACACCATGATATAATACAGTTGTTGACATTTTTCCTTTTTCTTTGCACATTTCATTTTACTGTTTTCTATTTTTAAACATCCGTACACCATGCTTTTAAGATTTCTATTTCCTGGAACATTAGTAAAGAATATGTACTGAAAGGCCTTTGAGACATCAGAACTCTGTGAAGCCATGAAGAAAGAAATCTAATTAATGCATTTTTTCAAGATTTGTTTTGATTCTGTAAATGATGGAGTTGTGTGTCTAAGGTTTTCATGCACTAGACTAATAGCTTAGGTAAGAATGATACATTTCCCATTTGTGCCATAATGGTTGTTTCTAGCAGTGTCTTATGTGGGTGTCGGAGCAACATGTAAGACACATCTTTACTCAAAGAGTAGTTAAGCAAAAAACATGTGGTTTAACAAATAGTTGCACAAGTGTGGAGAGAGCAACAATGAAATTCATATTAAGAAAGATAAAAAAACATTTTTTTAGCTAATTAAAAATGTCTCTCAGAGTTAAAAAAAAAAAAAAAGCTAGGTTTGTTTTACATTATCAAGTGCTGCTACCCTGACCTGCACACTGTCTGTAAGGACACTGTACATTCTTCCTGTCTCTGCATTGGTATTTTCTACCACATTTAAAAGATTTGTATCTCAGGCTAATTGGCAACTATAATAAACCGTGTAAGAGTAAATGTGAGGGTGTAGACTAGTATGCTCTGCAATCAACAACCAACCCTGGAAAGGCTGCCTATCGTTTTTTGTTTAGTGCTGTCAAAATAATCTCCAATTCCAGTGTCCTGAATTTGATGAGAGGTTAGAAAATGAATGATGAAGTATTACTGTTTCATTTACACCACATTACAGATCTGTCACCCTCTTAAATATTGAATTAGCTGTAAATAATTACAAACTGCAATAATAAAGTTCAGTAGTCTCACAATCTAGAAGATACTTTGAATCTGTATGTGCCAGGTAAAGTCAAGTCCACGCATTTATCTGGACCAATACATGCACTACTTGTCGAGTGTTTCAGAACACCTCAGTTTTTCCAGTTTTTCTTCAAATTTAATCATTTGAAATGCAGTGAATGAACTAAATTGGTGAAAAGGTGAGCTGTAAACTGCCAAATGTTTAAATTTAAAGTTTAGTTTAACAAAAACTGAAAAAAAGGAAATTTCACAATATTACAAATGGGCCTTCTTCAGGGAACAAATACATTACATCTACATATGTTCTGCACCAATTAGTTAATTAAGCCTTGCAAGTTGAAGCAAACAATTTGCACAGGTGTCCCAACTTCTGTTGACTACTTAAAAACCCTCTGTCTGTCTTAAAGCAGAGTTGGGAACAAACTGTGTTACGAAAAAAAATGTCGTGTAGTGGGTGCGGCAACTAACTGTACCAGTGCATGCTCCCCAACTTAACTTGACTAGCAAAAAAAAATCTAAGTGTCAAATTAGAAGGAACTCTGATAGGAAGAGATCTGTCAGACCCTAAGTCACAACCCAATCAGCTTGCATTATAGATACCTCACAGCCCAAAAGCTTCAAGAAAAGCAAATCACAGTTTCTACTACAGAGAGCAGACTTTGTGATGCAGGTGTGACATGGTGAGTGGCAGTAAGAAAGCCATTCCTTTAAGGACAAAATAGGGCCTTGAAATACCAGCTGTGGACTACCGCAGACTGGGATAAAGTCTTATGGAGCGTTGAATCAAAATTTGATATTTTTAGTTCTTCACACAGGGTGTTTGAATGCCACTGAATTGGTGAAAAGATAATTCCTCAGTGTGTGACACCAACTGTCAAATGTGGAGGAGGAGGTGTGATGGTCTGGGGTTCTTTTGCTAGAGGAAGAGGAGTTGGTGATTTGCAGAGATTGACTGGCATTCTGAATCAAAATGGTTACTCAGCATTTTGCAGCACCATGCAATACCATCTGGTTTACATCTAGTAGGTCAGGTGTTCATCCCTCAGCAAAAGAATGACCCAAAACACACCTCCAGGCTACATCAGAACTTCATCAAAAGAAAAGACCATGAAGGCACACTTCAAAACATGGATTGGAGAGCACAGTCTCCAAACTCAAGGCCCATTGAGTTAGTTTGGGATGAACTGGACAAAAGGGTGAAAGTAAAGCAATCAACAAGTGCAATATATGTGTTGGAACTTCTGGAATAGTGTTGGGAAGATCATTCTGACCAAAATTCGATTTCCCTTATAGAAAGAATGCCACGTGTGTGTTTGGCTGTTATATCAGCAAAAGGTGGTTACTTTGATAAATTAAAACACTTGAATAAAATTTTGAGCACTTAATGATTAATTGACTTATTTTTTTATTTGCCATTGTTTGTTTTAAGTTTTGCTTTCATGATACATTAAGACATTAAAGTTAATGCATTTCCATAAAAACAAAAAAAAAAAAACGACGTGTTCTAAAACGTTCGACCAGTAGTATACTTGACACTGACATTTATCAAATATGCTGGCATGTTAACAGCTTCATCTTATGCCTGCTGCAGTTTACTCCCCTCTTTGACTTGAGTCTTAAATCCTGTACTTCCCAGCAGAACCAAAGAGTGGGGGAAATGTACAACAGCTTGATGACCATTTGCTACAGCTCCATGGCCTTGTTTGGAATTGTGGCTCTGCAAGAACTATGCACCGCGCACACCTTTTTTTTTGCTATAATGGACTATATAACTTTCTAAGAAAATTCTTTACACAATAAAATATTACAAAGAAATAATTGAATTAAATATTTTCTCCGTTTCTTATTGCATAAATATTTTTATATTTGTGTATCACCCTGGCTACTTGGAAGATTTATATCCCTTGACTGGCTTTAAACGTTTTCAACACGACAGAAACAAAAAATAAAGACTGCAAATAAACCTTAACAGAATATGTGGAAACAAAGTTAAAAACGGCATATATGTGAAAGCAGATAAGAAATCGTTCATAATTTGTGAATAACAATAACAATATGTTATGTGGCCTGTTTTAACATTGTCTTGCTTAATTAGCCAATGGTACTGGATCATTAGCAATCACACCAGTAGATTCATGGACACATTTTATCCACAGGTTAAAAGTTACTCGACACCCACTCATACTGTCATGATTTTACCAGAGTTATATTTTTTTCTTCCAACTTTTTCTACATTAACTTCTGGACAGTTTTTTAGGCTATGGAATATGAGAATTTTTTTGCTTATTTTTATTTATAACTGGGGGTACAGAAATTAATTTTGTTAAGTACTGAAATTACCACAACACCATTTTTGTTTTATTTTGGAAGCTGCTATGTTCAGCATCTGTGGTTTAAGATGCACACTCAGGTTGCTACGTAAGGTTGCCCAGAAGTCACACAGAGTGACATTATTGGTAAAAAAAAACATATAGCCGGCAGCACAGAGCAACTGTTGTCCAAGATTGTGGGCATATTCTTTGAAACTTTTTATATTTTTGGATTATTAACATCCTGTGTGTGCTTGGCTTTTATAGCAAATGATTTAAGGGCACTATTTCTAACTTTGATCTTAGTTTATGTCTTTTTGGTCCTTGTGGCCTGCCACTCACTATGTCTTGGCAGTACACCAACCTTGTACCTGATGCTACTGGTACAGACCCCAGCCTCATTTCAAAGTAGAGTGGGATTAAGTGAGTTTAAAAGCGCTACCTTAAAATTCAAAGGATAAATAAAACATTAAAAATGTTTATTCTAGTATAATTAAACTACACAGACAAAACATGAATAATAATTGAATTGAAAGCCAATAAATTTTAAGGATCTCATCCAATTATAATTATTATTATTACTATTATCGATGGCAAAATGCAGCAGTGGGTAGCACTGCCATTTGACACTTCCTTGGTTCAATTCCTACACCCAGTCATTTTCCAAGTGAAGTTTGCACATTGTCAGTGTCTGTGTGAATTTCCCACTGAATAATCTGGGTACCTCCCATGTTACCAAAAATGCTCATACCAGGTTGACTGGTGTCTCGAAATTATTTGTGTGGGTATGGGTAATCCCCATGGATGGACTGACAACCTTTCTAGGACTGCTTCAACTAAATCTTTTAAATCTGGATAGTCTCCAGCCCGCTGAAACTCTGAAATGGATTAGGCAGGATTGAAAATGTTATTGTTGTTATTATTATTTTATATTTAGTACACACCAAAATCCAATATATCCTACAAAAGTAAAGAGAAAGGCATAACATTTGCCAGCACTAATCCACTTGATTATAAAATAAATGTGTTACTCGTTAACAAACTTTACGTAACTGAAAAAATCCTTTCTGTGGTCACTGTGCCACAGGGAAAAGCGCTACTCCTAACATCCCACTACCACTCTACAATTCTGTGATCTGCCCCCAGAGAAGGACAGAAATAAACAGAAGGCTAAGCAGATAAGCTTGCTTGACCTATTATGCAGAAAGCCAGATCAGAAATCAGAATTTCTCCTTATAATTACTGAATTGCACCAAACGGTTTTGATGGTAGGACTGCTGCATCAGGTGATAAGTGATTTCATTTCTGGTGGACACAAAACAATATTGCGAAAGCCCTCATGAATATGAAAAACCTTCCACCTAGTATCTGCCATAATCCCCTTTTATTTGGATGCCATGTACTCAAGTCATGTTTGTGAATCATTAACCAGATAATAGCTAGCTTCCTCACCGTGTCCATAGGCGGTTACCAATATATTCTAAAAAGCAGATTGATTCAGGAGGTATATAGGTTGTGAAAAGGCAAACACTACAATGTTATAAGAACATAAACTAGTATTTTACACATTTGTGGATTTCATGTGAAAGTTATCAAAATAAATTCCAAATCTCCAAATAAATTAAAGAGCTGTGTAGAAGAAATTAAGCACTAGTGTGCATTTTCCACAGAAAAAAAAACAAATAATCTAAAAGATCATAACAAAACATTTATACAAATGACTTAAATAGTTGAGCAGGATGACTTTTCTATTATATTCAGTGGGAATGTCCCCTAAGATATCAAATAATATAAGTCATTTCAAGCAAAATATTTGGAAAACTGGGGAACAAAAAGTTTTAGTACTTGTTCCAAACAATATGTGCGACTACTGCATTGTCTAGTACTTGCCAAATTAGGATAAAAAAAACTTGGCTATCAATTATGAAGTACGGTAAGAATTCTAGAGCACAGGAAGATTCTACCAAATGTTCTGCATACTTTAAGAATTATATGAACACTCACCTCACTGGGCAGAAGTAAATGTATGCATTGAAAACTGAGTAGCAGTGAAACCACAGCTTTCACCAGAAACGCTTTCGAAAAAGCTTGAAATACTGTGCAAGTCAAGAAAAATAAGGCATTTTCTTTCAATTCCTGCCTCACTGAACACATCACAATAACTGAGCTTCAGTGCAGCATCAGTCACAGGAGAGGTTAAGCTGATGCTTCAACTAGGTATACTCTGGGAATTAAAAAGTGAACAGTTTAGCTTAGTTGTCATGAGGCCACTATTGGATATTGGAGAGCTGAACTAAGTCTACAAATTGAATGCTTATCTGATGCATTATGCTAAAAAGCTCCTGTAAGAGCTGGGGCAAGCACCTTGCATTATATAATTGTAGGGCATTAGCAAATGTGTTTGAAGGACTACAGCTGTGTCACTCATGGATTATATAAAAATAATATTTGTGAAAGATAGCCGACTGTTTATCTAGAGAGTGGAAGGCAGAGAATCATGTGCTATTTAAGACAAATGGCTAAGAAACTTATTTTATACTTTAGTATGTATATTGGAATCCATAAAACGTGTGTATGTGTTTTTTAAAGATTTTGAGATCCTTTGGTTAATTGAGAAGGTTTCAGATTTACAATTCAATTTTGGCTGTGATACATGTTTATTGGTACTAAAAACTGCACAGTTAACACATTGCATTATATACAAGTGTAAAAACTAACAGTTTATAGTCCATAGTATGTGTTGGTTATACATAGTATATTTTTATGCTGTACAGTAATCCCTCGCTATATCGCGCTTCGCCTTTCGCGGCTTCACTCCATCGCGGATTTTATATGTAAGCATATGTAAATTTATATCGCGGATTTTTCGCTGCTTCGTGGGTTTCTGCGGACAATGGGTCTTTTAATTTCTGGTACATGCTTCCTCAGTTGGTTTGCCCAGTTGATTTCATACAAGGGACGCTATTGGCAGATGGCTGAGAAGCTACCCGGCTTACTTTCTCTCTCTCTCTCTCTTGCGCTGACGTAGGGGGGTGTGAGCAGGGGGGCTGTTCGCACACCTAGACGATACGGACGCTCGTCTAAAAATGCTGAAAGATTATCTTCACGTTGCTATATTTTGTGCAGCTGCAGCTGCTTCCTGAAACGACATGCTGAACGGTGCTTCGCATACTTAAAAGCACAAAGAGCACGTATTGATTTTTTTATCTGTCTCTCTCTATCTCTCTCTGCTCCTGACGGAGGGGGTGTGAGCTGCTGCCTTCAACAGCTTTGTGCCGTGGTGCTTCGCATACTTAAAAGCCAAACAGCACTATTGATTTGTTTGCTCCTTTGAAGAGGAAGATATGTTTGCATTCTTTTAATTGTGAGACTGAACTGTCATCTCTGTCTTGTCATGGAGCACAGTTTAAACTTTTGAAAAAGAGACAAATGTTTGTTTGCAGTGTTTGAATAACGTTCCTGTCTCTCTACAACCTCATGTGTTTCTGCGCAAATCTGTGACCCAAGCATGACAATATAAAAATAACCATATAAACATATGGTTTCTACTTCGCGGATTTTCTTATATCGCGGGTGGCTCTGGAACGCAACCCCCGCAATGGAGGAGGGATTACTGTACTACTATATTTTTGTTGTAATTCCTCTTCGGTTTGGCAAATGCTCAGGGGTGTGAATAAGGGGAAGATGTAATCCCTCTGGTATTTAGGCAAGCAATGAACACATCACAAAAATATATCTGTTGGCAGCTGTACTACATTTGTTATATGTTTAATCTCAATAGAATTATTTAGTTTAGTACTAAATATTAAATGTTTATAATCTATAGCTCTGTTTGGGTGAAATTAACATGATGATAAACCAGCATAAAAGAAACTATGTACACTTTGACATTTAATAAAAATGGACTACTTAAAAAGGTTAATTGTTTTATTTGCAGATTTTAACCCTGCCCTTCTTTACATTAGTTACTAGATTAGAATGTGTGTGAAATTTTACATAATCAAATTTTGTTTGGTTCAGTAGCTGTGGTTAATTAGGCTACACAAAAAGAAAAATTTAAAATCAATAAATTAGAAGGAACTGACTCAAGTACTCTCTGATGTTGAAACTACAAAAAAAAAAAAAAAAAAAAGCACAAAACCTTTGTTTCTGTATATATTAGTACAGCGTCATTCAACACTATCCTTTAGCACCGAGGTTATTGTGAATAATGACACATCCTGGAAAGTCTCTAAAAGCACATATACTTATAAAACAATGGTTTTATGAAGATCCAGTGCATCATAGCGCATCATTTTTATAACGTCATACATAACTATTCCTTTTCTATTACCAGTCGGCTCAAAACTAGAACATTTATTTTTATACTCCATAAATGCTGATGTGTCAATGTGGGCTTTTCATTCTGTAACCTGCAAAACAAAAAAAAAAAAAAAAAGCACACAACCTTGTTATCAAGCTTCAGAAAAAGCCAACGCTTCATTTGGCTCTTAAGGCACTTCAATGGTCTCAGACCGTTCTAAAGGGCTTTTATGTTATTTCTGCCCTCTGGCAAGATTTGAAGGAGAATCATAACTTTTTAGAGATGGGGATGTATTGCTTTTAGCCACACAAAAACTGTTGAGCAAGAAGAAAATTATAAAGGCCATAGGATAGAGGACCATTGTCCATATTGGATTATTATACAAAAATAATATAACTAAACAACACAAACAACTTTATGGAGTGCACTTAAAAAAAGCAACTATTAGAAGGAAAACAAAACCGCTAATGTCAGAAATTCCTCTATATAAAAAAATGCAAGTTAATACTTTATTTTTTCTTCCTGCAGATTTAACACCTTTTATCAGACTTGGACTCACTGAGTCTTATCATTAATGCATTCTTTACATTTCACAAACTCTGTAAATCATTCCCTTTTTGAACCTACAATGGGTCATAAGTTTGGATAAAGGATGAATGAGTATAAGCAGAACATTTTTAATAGCATTTCTCCAAGACATTGAATTGCACGGATATATCAAGTTTAATGTCTATATGTTTAATGAGCAATGTCCCATTAGAGGCATAAAATGTGACAAATATTTATATTGTGTGCAACAGTTTGGTAGTTCCAGGTAACTGTCTGTTTTGACGAGACAAATGTTTATTTTACTGTAGTAGACAATTGCTGTATTTCCCTTTCTTTAACAGATGCTAGACTTAAAAAGTTTCCAGGCTCAGTAGTAATTTATAAGCATTTTGTTGTTCACAATTACAATGAACATTTTCACATTTTATTATTATACAACATTTAATCACAGTGGATTAAATTTGGCTTTTTTTAACAGTGATCAACTGAAAAAGACTGTTTAATGTCAAAGAGAAACAGAATTTGCAAACAGATCTAAATTAATTAGAAACATAAACACAAAACAATTGACTGCATAAGTATTCACCAACCTTTATAACACACCTAAATCATAACTGGACAATTGCTTTTAGAGGTCACATAATTAGTTAACTGGAGATCATAATTAGATTAAATTGAGATATCCTAGAATACTGCAGCTGTGCTTGGATACTCCAATAGAAGAGCATGTAGGGAAAAATACCTGCAGCAGGCCAATTAATGACTAAATAAACCAATGCACCACAAAGTAATTCAGAACTCACTACAGATACAGTAAGCAAAAGATTTAGTAGTAAACCAACTACAATTATATAGTACATACTCTATCAAATAAGCATAATTAAACTTCCTATCTTCACCAAACAGGAGAAGGAAGAAATGGAAGAAAGAATAGTAAAAGTAGTACA
The DNA here is from genome assembly GCF_900747795.2 of Erpetoichthys calabaricus. NCBI lineage: Eukaryota > Metazoa > Chordata > Cladistia > Polypteriformes > Polypteridae > Erpetoichthys > Erpetoichthys calabaricus. The sequence continues at coordinate 40,758,303 of NC_041400.2, read as the reverse complement.
ATAAAAGACATTTCTATTAAAGTACTTTTAGAAGCCAGACTGTTTCAAAGATTGCTATAAAAAGTACTTGCTGAAGATAACATGAGTAAGAGACTGCCATATGCAAAAAAAACATGTTTTGAATTATTCTTCTTAGTGTTAATATAATTCTCTCTAAATAGTACAGGGCACCCTATTGCCTGGATTTAGCAAAAGATAATGCAAGACTCACTGAATACACTACTATCAAGGTCTACACGTTAAAGAATGCCGCCTGAGGCAGGACGTATTTTTGCCACTTCATCTACACTATAAATGATTCATGATACAACAATCCCATAATACAGTGCGTCCTCGGAAGAACAGAAAAATAATAAATAAATAAACTGAACTGGCATCACACCTGATCATCAACCTTTGTCTTATGGAGGAGAATGAGAGACAAGTTTATTTAGGGAAAATGTATGAAAAAATTTTAAAGATTAGCTTTAAATCAATAAAACAGAAAAAGGCATTAAAAATAATAAAAATGTATCACTTATACCTCTTCTGTTTAACCCCTGACCCGAAACAGATACCAGCTCTTTTCAAGTAAACTTGTGCGGTGCAAAAATTAGAGAAATTTAACAGAAATTGTATGCATGTCTGACACCTTATTAGCATTCCAGAAATTAACAAAATGACAATCAGTATATACACAATGTGATATGTGAAAAATCAGGAAACTTAGTGTCAATAACAAGCACTGATACTATGTAGCTTTTTGCTTCTATGCTGTAAGAGATATTTAAACATTTATAATGAAAATATTTCTCACAGTTTGTCAAAGTAAAATATAAATAAGCAGCAGCATATGTATTTAATTATCGCGGTTCTTACTCAACTCTTATTTTTTTGTATTCTAATTTTGTAAAGTTAACATATACACACACACACACATATACAGTATATATTATATATAAATTGCTACACATGAAAATGCCTCCTTTACTGAGGTGCCACACTTGAGGCAATTGGATCGTCACCTTACCCCATGCAGCAGTCCTGACTACTATGTTATTTCTCCAATACTCAAATATAAAGGATGGAAACACTACTAAAACAAATGCAAAAAATATAAAGATATTTTTCATTCTGTGTTCTAAAAGAAGCAGGTTAATTTTTGGTGATCAATTAAAATAAAAATATTGTGTTCTGCTGAGCTGTTCGCACCCCCAGAGTATACAGACGCCCCTGGGAAAACCCCTAAGAAACATGGACAGACTACCTTCACATTCCTCCTTTCCCTTCTGGCCGGCTCTGTCACGTAATATGCCTCTCGCGCGGTGCTCCGCCTTCTTAAAAAGCCTGCACGGGCTTCTTTCAGTTTTGTTAAATTGATTGCTTGCTTCTCCTTCCCTCTCTCTCTCTCTCTCTCTCTCTCTCTCTCTCTCAGACATTCTCTGCTCCTGGGGGAACTGTCATCTCTGACTTGTCATGGAGCACGTTTAAACTTCTGAAAAGAGACAAATGTTTGTTTGCAGTGTTTTGAATAAAGTTCCATTCTTTTCTACAACCTCCTGTGTCTCAATCTGTGACCCAAGCGTGACAGGTGGTACCAGGAGTGGTTGCACAGATGGATGCACAGTTGGAAACCGAATAAATTTTACAAATCGCCCAGCATATTCCGCTCCCTTACGATCAGGAGGATGATCCTCCTCCACCTCTGCCTCCGCTCCCGGACAATGCTAAGAATGTGCTGACGAAGATGGGTCCTTCTGATGACCCAGAGATGTTTCTTTTGGCTTTTGAGCAAGTGGCGACTTTGTTGGGATGGGACAAACGTCACTGGTCTGTTATCGTCACCCCTTTTTTATCTGGTGACGCCCTACTTTCATTACGAAATGTACCTGCTGATAAGCTTGGCGATTATGGTTTTTTGAAGGAGCAAGTTCTTTTGCGTAAAACCACAACATTTTTGTCTAAAGGTTTTGCACTTTACGACTGGAGACTGAATATGGACGGTTCCATCCGTGCACAAATACAAGATTTGATTCATAAAGTGCATTACTGGTTTGAGGGAGATAAGATGGAGTGCATCGTTGAAAAGGTTGTTATGAACATAGTACTGTTCGGGATACCTGCACCTCTACGAGATGAGTTTCTTCGTCATAATCTTGAATCACTGACGATTATATCTCAACGGTTGGAAGGCTCGCAGACCGCTTGGAGAAAAAGCGGTGGGTTCAGTGCCCCGTATGCTATGTTACAACCTCCGAGAGACCGCTCGGGGCGTTCTCGTCAACGTGACCGTAGACCTGAACATCATCAACCTTCAGCAACTGACCATCGGATTTCGTCGAGAAGGCCTCCAGGGAATGCAGTTAGTGCAGTTACGAATGAGATGCCTGCTTCTGGAGAATGCGGCCGTAGCCGTCGCCAAGGATATTTCGGCAGTGGTGCTGAACGAAGATGTTTCCGGTGCGACCAACCCGGTCACTTGGTGAAAGATTGTCGCCTGTCTCCAGCTCAATCAATGGAAGTTGGCGCAGCGGAGGTTTGTTGCTCAAATATTCCGGATCCGTCAAAAAGGAAAGCTGGCTTATTTTTCTCGGTGAAGTTCGGGGACCACGAGATGACAGTGTTGTTGGACTCAGGCAGTGACCTTTGTGTTGTCAGATGCAACTGTCTTGATGACAAATACCACAGTAACACTGAGACTGTAAAAATATGTTGTGTACATGGAGATGTTAAAGACTATGAGACATTACTTCTTCCTTTAACTTATAAGGGTCGTCACTTTAAAGTTTGGTCTGCTGTTTCTGACTCATGCCCTTGGCCTTTGCTGATAGGCAGAAGAAATGCCCTTTTTCCTAGACTAATGGCTGAACATCGCTCACCAGTCATCAAGTCACCTGTTGAGCTTAGTCGGGTGGAGGAAGAAGGGGAACTAGTGGCGGTTGGGAAAAATCTAGAACCCCGATTAGATATTGAACCCGATCTCTCCAGTGAGTCTGAGGGAGACACCCCCCACAATTTCTCAGATTGCAAATGCCTCCGAACCCAAACCGAGTACTAGCGAGCAGCCGGGTTTTGTGCGCTTGCAGCATGCGGATGGCTCATTAGAATATGCATTTAAACAGGCTCACACTGCTAGTGACTCCTATTACCAAGAGCGCGATAACGGGGGGCTTGAAAACGCCACACTTTCTAGAAAAAGACGGTTGTCTTTTCAGAGTGATTACAGACCATTTGATGGGGGAATTTATTGAGCAGCTAATTGTACCTGAGGTGGATAGGGAAATTCTTACACAGCTGGCCCACTCTCACATCTTGGGAGGGCACCTGGGGGCTGATAAGACCAGAGAGCGGTTATCAAAACGATTTTATTGGCTGAATATGGGAAAAGATGTTGAACGGTTCTGTACTTCATGTCCTGACTGTCAGATCGTCTCCGCTTATAAACCTCCTCGGGCTCCCCTTTGTCCTATGCCTATTTTGGATGTCCCCTTTCAAAGGGTGGGATTAGATATTGTAGGCCCTTTGCCTAAGACTAAGAATGGGTACCAATATATGCTGGTGTTAGTTGACAATGCAACGCGATATCCAGAAGTAGCTGCTTTGAAAAAGGCCAACTCCTCCACTGTAGCCAAAGCTCTGTGCGTGATTTTTACTCGTACTGGCATTCCCATGGAAATTTTGACTGACCAAGGCACACCTTTTACTTCTCGTGTGATGAAACAATTGTGTAATAGATTCGCTATTAAGAAATTGGGCACCACCGTTTACCATCCACAGACTAATGGGTTGACTGAACGGTTTAACAAGATCTTAAAACAAATGATCAAAAGAGTTGCTCATAATGATCCCACAACTTGGGACACTGTCCTGCCTTTTGTTATGTTCGCGGTGCGGGAATCGCCGCAAGCATCCACTGGTTTGAGTCCGTTCGAGCTGTTATTTGGCAGGCGCCCAAGATGCATCCTAGATGTTGTACGAGAGGAATGGATAGGACATGAAACAACATCTCTTGGGGAGAGTTTTGCAGAGCGGGTAGTTTCCTTACAAGATAGAATTTCTAGACTTTCTTCTATTGCTGTGGAGCATCAACAACGAGAACAGGAAACACAAAAACGTCTTTACGATAGACGCCGTCAGCTTCGCGAATTCAAACCTGCCGATCGTGTTTTAGTACTGGTACCGTCTGACCCATACAAATTCCTAGCTAAAGGCAGGGCCCGGCAATTATCGAGGAGCATATGGGACCAGTAAATTACAAGGTTAGAATACCAGGCAGGCGAAAACCATTCCAAATTTTACACATTAATCTCTTAAAGAAATGGCACGACCGACAAGGGTTTTACATTTCCTTGGCTGCTGTTTCTCAGACTGATGTTACTATTGGTAACGATTTGACTGATTCACAAAAGACAGAATTATTAACCTTGATAGAACAGAACAATGATGTTTTTTCAGACTTGCCAGGCGTCACTAATTTAGCAGAACATAAAATCACCACTGAACCCAGTGTTCAGGTACAGATGCGGCCGTTTCGAATCCCGGAAGCACGAACAAATATTGTGCGCGAAGAAGTCAAGAAGATGCTGGAGCTAGGTGTAATTCGAGAAAGTAAAAGTGACTGGTGTAGTCCGGTCGTGTTAGTTCCCAAGCAAGACGGTTCGGTTCGCTTCTGTATCGATTTAGGCGCTTGAATAAGGTTTCTAAATTTGATGCTTACCCAATGCCCCGAGTAGACGAGCTGTTGGAAAAACTGGGTCAGGCGACCTATATTTCCACGCTAGACCTCACAAAGGGTTATTGGCAGGTGCCTCTAGAGGCTGACAGTTGTGAGAAAACAGCATTTGCGACTCCTGATGGACTTTATGAATTTACAAGACTCCCGTTTGCTCTTCATGGAGCCCCTCTAACGTTTCAGCGAATGATGGATCAGATACTGCGTCTACATTCTGAATATTCTGGGGCGTATCTTGATGATATGGTGATTTTCAGCAATGATTGGAATTCGCATTTAGAATGTCTCCAGGCTATCCTTGATAGCCTGAAACAAGCTGGATTGACTGCTAACCCTAAGAAATGTAAACTAGGTATGTCTGAGACTCATTATCTAGGTTACTCCATGGGCAGGGGTTTACTTCGTCCACAATTAAGGAAAATAGAGGAGGTGCTCGCTTACCCACATCCTAAAACGCAGAAACAGGTACGTGCTTTTCTGGGGCTAGCGAGTTACTACAGAAGATTCATCCCTTACTTCACAAATAGAGCTGCTCCTCTCTCAGAGCTTACTAAAGGAAGAAAAAAACGCCCTATTATTTGGACAGAACCTTGCGAACGTTCCTTCTCAGATCTAAAAAAAAGCTCTGTCTTCTTATCCAGTGTTGCGAAATCCTGATTTCTCTAAAGATTTTATACTACAGACGGACGCAAGTGCATTCGGAGTAGGCGCAGTCCTATCCCAGGTTTTTGATGGGGAAAGAACACCCTATCACATACTTGAGTAGGAAATTACTCCCCAGAGAACGCAATTATTCAACTATTGAGAAAGAATGTTTGGCGATTAAATGTGCTATAGAAGCGCTACGTTATTACTTATGGGGACAAAAGTTCACATTAGTAACTGATCATGCTCCACTTCAATGGTTATATCGTCAAAAAGATACAAACTCCCGTCTCATGAGATGGTTCTTGGGATTACAACCTTGCAGTTTTGTAGTCAGGCATCGACCTGGCTCTGAGCATATTAATGCTGATGTCCTGTCACGTCTGTTTGAACCTGGTCTGGAAGATCGCTTGATTCACAGAAACGTGAATAAAGCTGAGGGAGGGGGTGTGAGCTGCGGAGCTGATCGCACCCCCAGAGTATACAGACGTTCCTGGGAAAACCCTTAAGAAACATGGACAGACTACCTTCACATTCCTCCTTTCCCTTCTGGCCGGCTCTGTCACGTAATATGCCTCTCGCGCGATGCTCCGCCTTCTTAAAAAGCCTGCAAGGGCTTCTTTCAGTTTTGTTAAATTGATTGCTTGCTTCTCCTTCTCTCTCTCTCTCTCAGACATTCTCTGCTCCTGGGGGAACTGTCATCTCTGACTTGTCATGGAGCACGTTTAAACTTTTGAAAAGAGACAAATGTTTGTTTGCAGTGTTTTGAATAAAGTTCCTTTCTTTTCTATAACTTCCTGTGTCTCTGTGCAAATCTGTGACCCAAGCGTGACAATATAAATAATTTTCAGTTACACAGGTGCTCAATTACTCTGAGCAAAGCAGACGTACAGGTGCAATAAAGTATCTGTCTGCGCTATCATTTGATGTAAAACATATTGCGAGTACAAAAGAACATATGAAATTGAGAATGAAGAAGTCCAGATGCCTTGGAGCTTTTTCTGCTGTTTCTTTCTGTTCTTGGGCAATGAAAAAAAGATACAAGAACTATGCCTTCTAATCACATGACTTCAGGAAAGTATACAGAAGTACCACAGCAAATAAATAAGTGTTCTATTCTGGCTGCTGTTCAAGGTAAAGCTTCAGATGGAGCAGCTCTCTGGGTGCTTCCACGCCCTCTCTTCCATTCTAACAAGTTGGGGAGCATGCACTGGTACAGTGCGTTGCCGTACCCACTACATGAGGAAATAACTCAGGATCCCAGTTGGCAACCCCACAGGCAGACACGCGGTCCAATCCCACCCTCCTGAAATGACCCTCTATTTGCCGCAGCCAGGTGTAACATGGGCGACCCCTTGGCCTGGTCCAATCATTCAGATCCCCAACAATGAGGATATTACGAGCTGGGTCACCCTTGGGGAAATGCACCACATGGCCGTAGTGCCTTAACCGATCCTCCCTCACAATGCAGGTAATGTGCCTCATTCAGGACTCCAGGAGCAACCGCTCATTCGACACAAAGTCAAACCAACGGTACCCAAGTATTTTCTGGAGAGACACAGTACCAAAGGAGTCCAGTCTTCATCTCAGGTCACTGGATAGAGTCCATGTCTCGCAACCATATAGAAAGACAGGAAGCACCAGGGCTCTAAAGACTTGGACCTTCGTCCTTTTGCATAGATATCGGGAACACCATACACCCCTTTCCAGTGACCTCATGACCCCCCATGCTCTCCCAATCCGTCTACTGACTTCACAGGAAGAGTCACCAGAGATATGAATGTCACTGCCAAAGTACGTAAACCTCTCGACAAGGTCAACACTCTCTCTGCAAACAGACACAATGCTGATGGCTGTGCCCAAGAGATCACTAAAAGCCTGGATCTTGGTTTTTATCCAGGACACTTGCAAGCCCAGACACTCAGACTCCTCACTCAGTCTCTTGGGCGCCCCGATCAGAGCCTCCATTGACTCCACGAAGATCACAGCATCATCAGCAAAGTCAAGATCTGTGAATCTTTGTTCACCAACAGATGCCCCACAGCTGCTAGGATCTCATGACCTTGCCCAACACCCAGTCCATACAAGCATTGAACAGAGTAGGTGCAAGAACACACCCGTGACGAACCCCAGAATGAACTGGGAAAAACACAGAGGTTCTGCCTCCACTCTGCACAGCACTCACAGTACCAGTGTACAGGCCGGCCATGATATCCAGCAACCTCGAGGGTCACGCGAACCCTCAGGATGTCCCACAGGGCAGCTTGATCAACGGAGTCGAACGATTTACAAAAATCGACAAAGGCTGTAATGAAACTCTGTCGATATTCGCATTTGCACTCCATGAGAACCCTCAGTGCCAGGATGCGGTCAATGGTAGAATTCTTAGGCTTAAAACCAGACTGTTCTGGTCGCTGGTAGGTGAGCAAGTGATCAAGGATTCCTATTGTGGATGACCCTAGTAAGGACCTTACCCGGCACCAAGAGCAGTGTTATCCCCCTGTAGTTGCTGCAATCCAGGCGATCACCCTTCCCTTTCCAGATAGGGACGACAAGTCCCGTTTACCAGTCAGTTGGGATGATGCCAGTTTCCCAAATGGAAGCAAAGATTGCTTGCAATGCCAGGAGGACAGCCTTACCACCAGCCTGGAGAAGTTCACCTCGGAAACCACAGATCCCTGCAGCCTTTCCCCCCTTTCAGTCGGTTCACCACCTGTGCAATCTCAGTGAGACTGGGTGGTTCGCAGCTAACTGGAGGATCAGCCTCAAGAACCGTGGACCCAGAGATATCCAACGTCCTAGCCGGAGGATCAGCTTTGAACAACTACTCAAAGTAGCCAGCCCAGCAGGTCACAACTTGCAGTGTCATCCGTAAGGACCGTTCCATCAGCTGCCCTGACTACGACTCTCCGAGTAACAGATTCAGATGTACGTAGTGCTTTGATTCCTCTGTAAGCAGGACGTGGGTCGCTAGACCACAGATGGTGTGTCACTTGCTCACAGATTCCTCTAACAAACGCCTCTTTATCTGCCCTCAGAGCCCTCGCAGCCGTCCCTCTCAGTTCCCGGTACAGCCCAGAGTTACCATTGAGCCGTGCGCTGCGACTCCTCTCGATGATGTCCAGGGTGCCCTGCAAGATGAAACACCTCTTTCTGGGAACATCGGTAACACCAACACAACCCCTAGCAACCTTCAGGGTCTTGTCACGGAAGGTCTTCCACATCACATTAGGATCAGCAGTCGTACCCAAATCTGCAAGTTCCTCACACAAACTATGTGCAAACTCCCCAGAAACAGCCTGGTCTTGGAGCCTGGCCAAGTCCAGGCTCATTTTCCTAGTAGGTGGAAACCTACTGGACCAAAGCAGGATCCTAAGAGTAGCAACAACAAGTCTGTGGTCAGCATTCACAAACTGAGCACTTCTGTAGATCCGGCAGTTTTGCAAGAGCCTCCAGCGTCTGCCTACGAGGATGTGATCGATCTCCTTCACTGCACCACCAGTACTGGAGTACCAAGTCCAACGATGCGGTTCTGGGCGCTGGAACCAGGATCCAGTGATTCGCAGCCCCTGATCTTTTGTAAAGTCAAGGAACATGGAGCCACTTTCACCATGGTCACCAGACCCATGGGGACTGAGACAATCCTCATTGCCAGCCCTGTCAGTGCCTGCATTGAAGTCTCCCATGACCTGAGGAGTGTCATCTCGCGGACACCCATCAACCACTGAGTGAAGCTGCAAATAAAATGTCTCCCTCGCCGAGACATCACTCACTGCAGTCGGAGCATACACTGAGACAGCAGACAAGGCACCCAGGGGAGTGCCGTAATCAGAGTCTCATAACATAATAACAGAAGGCAGAAAATGGGTTTTTAGTCAAATTCCTTTCTAGAAGATTATTTAACCTATTTCTCCACTATAAAAAGAGATGACAAAAAGCTCTTGGTGGGCAGGGAGAGAGGAGAGAAATAAAATAACAATGAATAACAGTAATACAAGTATATGCATTATGTATGCTAGAATTTAATACCAAAGTCTTCCTTCTTAATTTGTTTACTTGCTGAACACCTCCTACTGATCATTATGGAGATTAGGTTAATTAAGAATGCAAAAAAATACATTGCCTGTTGGAAAAATAAGACATAGCCAAAGCAAAGAGTGACTGAAATAGTTTAGGCTTGAGAACTAGAGAAAGTGTGAAGGAAACCACTGCCATGTCCTGATAAAACAAATAATATAATCAGACCAGAAGTACAAAGGTTCCAGTCTAGTGGAACACTCTTGATCTTTTCCACCAGGGCACAAATACAGGAAAACTTGGGTAGAGGAAACCAGTGGTAATCTTTACATAATCTGTGCATTGTATAGGAAATAAAAGGCACAAAAGCTTTAGAGAGCTTTACTTTCTACTTCAGCTTGTTACACAAGAATATTCAACACACCTAAAAGAGCAATGCATCTTATCCATATCCATGTCCATTCAATGTGAAACTCTTCTCCAAACATTAGACTGCTAGCTACCTAGGAACATGTTATTTCTGTTCTCCTTTAAATTAAAAAACTTATCATTATAACGATTTTTTTTTAATTTTATTTTTGCACACTTACAATGGTTTATAATATTTCTGCTCTGCCTATTATTACTCAAAGTAACAAAATAACTATGTCATTTCTGTGAGCACATAAAATCATAAGCGCAAGAACATATTAAAGAACTCTCAGAAGCAAAGACCAGAAATGTTAAATTGTTTATATCAAGTGGTGCTGAATTTAAAAAAAATCAAAACAGCTAAACAGTTTGCAGCTTTTAAAAGTATTATTTTATAACATACCCTGTCCAGGAGGATTAGATGCCATTTCTTACAATTGTTGGAATCTGTAGAAAACAATGAATTTATTGAAAAATAAGCATTAAAAATTTGTTATGGGCATCAAAACAATAATACTAAAGCAGAGCTGGCAAACTAATAAAATATTGACTTCTGCAAGTACGCAAGAACATGATAAACATCTCAGCAGATATTAGCCAAAACTTATAGCATAAAGACAAACTTATCAGTTACTTCTCACATTCAAAGGACATTGTGTTGTAACAGAATTAAAGACTCAAACTTTGCCATATGAAAGTAAGAGTGGAAAAGAGTGTGTCTTGTAAGGGAATGCAGTCTCATTCAGTGTTGTAGTCTTTCTTTTAAGGTTTACACAGGTGAAATAAGTGAATTCACTCCGTAATGGAGAAAGCAAGTTCAAAACCCAGCCAAAAAAAAAAAAAAAATGCAGATCAGTACAAATGAATTAACATAATGATACTGGGATCAAAATTCATACTGTCATTCTCTTAAATAAATTACATGAACATTATTAAAATGATCTTTACACATGTATTAATGCATCATCTGAAGATCTAATCCAGTTTAAATAATTTTTTCTAGAAGGACAAGATAAAAACAAAAATTACTTACTCTAAATTTAAAATTTCACTGGCCAGCGCACACTATTATTGCATAAAATGTTTTTAAGATTTAAATATCAAAGTCCTAGTCATATATCAAGTATACTCATTATTATATTAATCATCAGGGGCAGGAAAAATTGTAACGTTTCAAATAACATTATGTTTTTTCAGGTGAACCTTGCAGGTCACAAGCTATAAGAAATAAGATTCTAATGAATGAATACTAATAATTAAAGTGAACTTGGCATGCTTTTGTACAGGTTAGACATGAAGAAAAAAATTGTCTATTTGGTTTTGATGGGATTTAGACTAATGTTACTGAAAAATAAAACATAAGAGGAAATCCAAGTAATAGGAAAACAAAAATGGAAGCATAATAATCGGTGCATTTTAGGGAACATTTTTCATAAGCATTAGGGCGTCAGAACAAGTCTGACAACCTGCTTTCAGGTGTCTTTTCAAGTTCATGCAAGAACTCTATGGAGGTGCTACGTTAACAATCATCACATCAAACAAAAGCAATGGATATTTGCATACATTTCCACATAACTGATGGAGCAAATAACTGTGGTGCTATTTGCTCTTCCTGCTGCTTTTTCATATTAACACTGTACAGACTACTTGTTTCTGCAAATGGCAGATGAAAGATTCAAAGTTGCCAAATAAGTACTTGAACTCTGCATGCAGTCTGGTACACTTCTAACTTCATTTTGCAAAAAGAAAGTATGTCCACAAAACAAATCCAAAAAATTAAAATGAGTGTTTGAAAATGTCAGTGAAATAAAGCTTTGGGTACAGGTTTATCATTAGTACAATGGTAAGTGCTATATTTCTCAGTGTGATGTCACAATGGCCTATGTGAAGTGAGCTCGGGCCAGCACAGGCTCCACATATGACTAGGAAAAATTTAATGTTTGGATCAAGAATACTTGTTTTAATTAATTAATAAATAAATAAACTGGAAACAAAACACGTACCAGGCTTGTCTATGAAAAAGCAATATCACACTAAATTATTTAGCTTGAGTGACTGGATAAACAGATGAACAAACAAATCAATATTCAGAATTTATAAAAACTTAGTTGTATGTGCAGACATAATAGATTTAGACATTTTTTAGATAGATAGATAGATAGATAGATAGATAGATAGATAGATAGATAGATAGATAGATAGATAGATAGATAGATACTTTATTAATCCCAAGGGGGAAAAAAAAACAGATTTGCTATCTAACTGATCTAAGAGTTGTGGGAGTTAGAATTGCTGGAGCCACTATAATACAGTGTTAACCAAAAACATAGGCCATGACATGACTGGTGTTTTGTTTTACAATATTATTAAAATTACACTACAAGGGATATACTGTAGGAATACAATGCAACATCTAACTGAAAATTTTCTTAATTATTTGTAATACTGTATATTAAGTTCTGAGATTCAATACTGCAACACATTTAGAAAATTAGAACAATCTAGATGAGTGGACGCATCACTGGCGGGGATGAGGTGGTCTACAGGAGGGAGGTGGACAGTCTGGTGTCATGGTGTGAGGACAACAACCTCACCATCAACACAGACAAGATGAAGGAGATGATAGTGGATATGAGGAAGGAGAGGAGACCTCACCAGCCCCTGTTCATCCGAGGGCTTGAAGTGGAGAGAGTGAGCAGCATTAAATACCTGGGCATCTACATCAGTGAGGACCTCACTTGGACACTTAACACCACACAGCTGGTCAAGAGGGCTCAACAGCGGCTGTACTTTCTGAGGAGGCTGAGGAAGTTTGGTATGTCAACTAAGATCCTCGATAACTTTTACAGCTGCATTGTTGAGAGCATCTTCACCAGCTGCATTACCATGTGGTACGGCAACACTACTGCTATGGACTGCAAATGCCTGCAGAGAGTGGTAAAGACTGCTGAGAAGATCACCATGCCCTCTCTGCAGAGCATCTACAACTGCAGAGTCTGCAGGAGAACTGCCTTGATCCTCAGGGAAACCCACCCACCCCAAACACGAACTGTTCACACTTCTACCCTCAGGTAGGACATATAGACGTATGAAATGCAGGACTTCCAGGCTAAAGAACTCTTTCTTTCCTAAGGCCATCAGACTCCTAAATAACTGACTGGATTTTATAATCACGGTTCATCTCATTCTATCTACTTCACACAACTGTATTTGACTTGTCCATCACACACCTACCTGCACATTACACTTTATACTTCTATTCTGTTTTTATACTTTATGCTGCCTCTGTTACTTATTATCTATCTGCTACTTATTATTTATGTTTATACATTGGTTTTGCCATTTGGTGTGGACAGCAAAGAAAGAATTTTATTGTACAGGGAAACATGTTTCCTTACTGTGCACATGACAATAAACTTTGAACTTTCAGCCCAACAAAGCTCACCAATCCTATCCACTTAGTTCTAAAAAAAACCATCAAGTCTAATTGTGAAAGTCCCTAAAGTCCTTCTGTCTACCACGTTACATGGTAGCTTATTCCAAGTGTCTACGGTTTTCTGTGTATAGAAAAACATCCTAATGTTTGTGCAAAGTTTACCCTTAGTAAGTTTCCAACTGAGTCCCTGTGTTCTTGGAAGAACTCATTTTAAAATAACAGTTTCGATCCACTGTATTAATTCCCTTCATAATTTGAAACACTTCAGTCATGTCACCTCTTAATCTTCTTTTGCTTAAAGTGAAAACGGCTCAGCTCTTTTCATCTTTCTTTATAACACATCCCCTGTAGCCCCAGTATCAGCCTAGTCACTCTTCTCTGGACTTTTTCTAGTGCTGCTATTGTTCTTTTTGTAGCATGGAGACTAAACTGCACACAGTACTCTAGATGAGGCCTCATCAGTGCATTATAAAGCTTGAGTATAACCTCCTTGGACTTGTACTCCACACATCGCGCTATATATCATAACATTCTATTAGCATTATTAATTGTTTTCTGAACACGGTCTGGAAGTTGATAGTGTTGAGTCCACTAAGACTCCTAAATTCTTCATGTAAGGAGTACTCTCAATTTTCAGACCTCCTATTGTGTACTCAAACTTAACATTTTTACTTCCTATGTGTAATACTTTACATTTACTGTCATTAAATTTTATCTGCCACAAATCTGCCCAAGCCTGTATGCTGTTCAAGTCCCTCTGTAATGATTCAATGGATTACAGATTATCTGACAATCCGCCAAGCTTGGTATCATCTGCAATCTTAACCAGCTTGTTATATTCCTATCCAAATAATTTATATATATTAAAAACAGCAGCGGCCCTAGCACACTGACCCCTGTGGAACACCACAAATAAATGTCCTTTTATTATTTCTATTTGTCTGAATTTAAAATGGAAAAAACACCACTACCCAGAAAAATACCTCACCATGCCGCCCTTGCTTTTAATTGTGAAAATTAATCAAAATTATTTTCTGCAGTTTCCAAAATAAGACAGACAATACTCATTTAGAGTACACACCACACATCAGTACTTGATGATTCTTCTAGAGATAAGCCTTTATATTTATACTAGGCCCATCATTCATTGAGACAGAAGGAGATTAGAATGTTTTACATTAAAATATATATAAATTATACAATGCTTGAATATATAATGTGTTTAAATGCTAGTGTGCTAAAGGTCCATTTCCCTAATGTTCCATTTTCACAATAAAACCAAACTTGTTGAAAACTCTCTGTTTCTAAAATGCTGCTTAAGGTTTCATGTTATATTGAAGAATGATGCTCTACATCCACTTCCTTTAAGGACTTTAATAATAATAATAATAATTCATTACATTTATAATCTTTTCTGCTACTTACTGCTCAGGCCAGATTTTCTACTTCACGTACAAGAGAACTCTGGTCAATCAGGATGTGATAGGTGTGAACATTACAGTCACATTTGACAAACAATTCAACTGAGGTTCTTTTATACAAAAATCTCATAAACACCTGTACAAGATAGAATAATCCTAGGTTCACAGTCAGTGAAACTGACATTATCAGATTTCCCTTTGTTACTGGAACAATATTAACATTGTGGTTCCAGAAACATTAACCTTCAACCAATCAGCTTTAAATTAAATCTCTGATATTACAAACCAAAATGGGCATGAAAGAAAGACTAAAAATCCAGTTTTCCCATTTGTTATAGAAAAATATACACCTTCCTTCTTTATTCACACAAGTGTATGCTAAATCCTCTGAACTTGGACAAAAAATGTGCTTATCTGAGCACCAAGTCCCTTCTTTATGTCTTTGATGTTAGAGGCCAACTTTAAAGCTGACTGGTTAAATAATGAATGACAGTTATGGAACAATAACTTAAATGACGTTCCGCAAATTACAGGAACTCAATACTACCAAGTCAATCAGGTTACATAATAACAGAGAGAGGAAGCCATAAATGTTGTAGTTTGCCCTGATACGTGATTTCAATTTGACACGTCTTGAAAATGGTATACAGTAATCCCTCGCTACTTCGCGGTTCACTTTTCGCGGATTCACGACTTCGCAGATTTTATATGTAAGCATATCTAAATATATAACGCGGATTTTTTGCTGCTTCGCGGGTTTCTGCGGACAATGGGTCTTTTTACTTCTGGTATTTGCTTCCTCAGTTGGTTTGCCCAGTTGATTTCATACAAGAGATGCTATTGGTGGATGGCTGAGAAGCTACCCAATCAGAGCATGCAGTTAAGTTCCTGTGTGCTGCTGATTGGCTCAGCGACGGAGTGCTGCATTAACCAGGAAGTCTCATCTCACTCATGCAGCATTAACGTGCTCTTGCTACTGCATTCAGGGGATTATCACCTTCATCGTCATCATTTTTACTGCGCAGCATATTCATCACGTCATATATAGCTACGTGTACTTTGCTATACAGTAAGTGTAAACTTATCTACCGATTTCATATTGGTTAGAAGTTGTCCCTGTTATTAATAGAGTAAATGGTGGGTTGTAAACAATACAGGGAGGGTTTAAAAACGACCAAATACACGTTAAATAATTAAATAAATATGGTGTCCCTACTTCGCGTAAATTCAGTTATCACGGTCGGCCTTGGAACCTATCTCCCGCGATAAGTGAGGGATTACTGTATTTCTCATTACGCTCCTTCTTGCCCTTAATTTACTAGTATATCACATGTGTTAAAATACAGCAGTACACTACAGTATTGATTTTTCCTCCACTGCTGATAAATACTAGAGTTCATTTAAGGAAAATTTCATAACTGCTAGAATTGCAATCCACATAGAACTTATACTTTGTAGTTGCCTAGAAAAAAATTTGAATTTAAACAGAGATACAGGTAACCGGTTATTTTACAATTATCATCTCCCCATACCATTTTGTTTGTATTAGTTTTATAATTAAAAAGAAGCTGGCTGCATTCAGCAAAGACAAAAAATGCACTCTAAAGAAAAATGTTCCGTTTGCTTACTCAAGCATTATATGATGCAAAATATGGCAAAAGAAGATTTTTTTTTTTTTTACAAATAAACAATTTCTACCAGAAAATGGTATAAGGCTTGAAACAAGCTTAGAAGGTACAACATTCCTGTGCTGGCTGCATACTCATGGCCGCCCACATTGGGGCAATTTACAAATGTAAATACTCTTGACAACACTTGTGTACTAATCCTGCAAATCTGTGATAAATGTTACACTTGACCAACTTCTGTCTATGCCAACATTTATGTTTAGGAGAAAATATTAATGTACTGTGTGAACTCCATCTCCCTACTCAGTTTTAAATACCTCTTATTGGCTACCACTACAGTTTACATAAAGTTAAATGATTGGACTCACTCAGTCTTTTCCTGTAGTTTATATCTTGAAATCTGAAAAAGACATCAGTGGCACTTGTCGAAATTTGCCCTAGTGCTGGCATTTATTTCTTATACAATAATGAACAAAACTGCACTATACACCTCACAAACCAGGGTTCTATCTGGTTTTAAATAAAAAAATCACTAATTGATTTTCTGATCACTAATTACTTTTATAAAAGAATTGCTGGAAGTGATCAACTTCGAGTCTAAAGAACAAATCAGTTTTGGTCACTAAACAATATAATTAATGACACACATCTACACTCGGCCTTAAAAGATATACTTAGGAATTCAACATTAACTTCAGCTGCATGTTGTAAACGTGGGAAGAAATAACACACATCCAAGGAGAGTGTACAAACTACTCACACACTGCAATCCAGGAGTTTTGGGTAAGTAGTGCTAACTGCTGCCACATTATATTTAAAAATAGCTGTCCCCCGTGGCTCCGCCAGCTTAGTTGTGAAACTGGAGAAAGTTTAAAAGTCAATAAACAAGTAGGTACCGCTAGCTAAGCAGAGGAACAATACGCTCAATAACGTGTGGAGAGGTACACCGATTCGAACGGAGGCTGGCACCTGAGTGTGGAGGGCCCCGCCCAGCTCCCCACTCCGGCTGTCACGTATTCCCCTCCCATCGGCCCGCAGACTCTGTCCCCTATTAGCGCGAATAAATCGCTCCTGCAAACGAACTGCGATACCGAGAAGTCAAAAAATCAACTGGAATGTTCAAGCAAGTTATAGAAAAAAAAATGATATAAATCTGAAAACTAGTTCTCTCGTTAAAAAACGGAAAGAAATACAGACAGTCGTTGAATTCTTTATATCTCTCTTTGTGGATCTCCAGCTGCAAATATGCAAACCGTATCACAGACCTTCTCTTCCATTCGTACAACCTTCTGGCAAGAAGCCCTCCAATGTATTAGAAGCACACAGCTATGAAAGCTATATATTGCCTTTGATTCTTGTAAGTCTAAGCATTATCCTCGGATGAAGACCCCTGTCAGGGGTTGAAAGCTCAGGAATAAAACTACTTTATGATACGTGATTCATTTTTTCTCCCTTTGTGGATCTCCAGCTGCAAATATGCAAACCGTATCACAGACCTTCTTTTCCACATATACAGTGGTGTGAAAAACTATTTGCCCCCTTCCTGATTTCTTATTCTTTTGCATGTTTGTCACACAAAATGTTTCTGATCATCAAACACATTTAACCATTAGTCAAATATAACACAAGTAAACACAAAATGCAGTTTTTAAATGATGGTGTTTATTATTTAGGGAGAAAAAAAAATCCAAACCTACATGGCCCTGTGTGAAAAAGTAATTGCCCCCTGAACCTAATAACTGGTTGGGCCACCCTTAGCAGCAATAACTGCAATCAAGCGTTTGCGATAACTTGCAATGAGTCTTTTACAGCGCTCTGGAGGAATTTTGGCCCACTCATCTTTGCAAAATTGTTGTAATTCAGCTTTATTTGAGGGTTTTCTAGCATGAACCGCCTTTTTAAAGTCATGCCATAGCATCTCAATTGGATTCAGGTCAGGACTTTGACTAGGCCACTCCAAAGTCTTCATTTTGTTTTTCTTCAGCCATTCAGAGGTGGATTTGCTGGTGTGTTTTGGGTCATTGTCCTGTTGCAGCACCCAAGATCGCTTCAGCTTGAGTTGACGAACAGATGGCCGGACATTCTCCTTCAGGATTTTTTGGTAGACAGTAGAATTCATGGTTCCATCTATCACAGCAAGCCTTCCAGGTCCTGAAGCAGCAAAACAACCCCAGACCATCACACTACCACCACCATATTTTACTGTTGGTATGACGTTCTTTTTCTGAAATGCTGTGTTCCTTTTACGCCAGATGTAACGGGACATTTGCCTTCCAAAAAGTTCAACTTTTGTCTCATCAGTCCACAAGGTATTTTCCCAAAAGTCTTGCAATCATTGAGATGTTTCTTAGCAAAATTGAGACGAGCCCTAATGTTCTTTTTGCTTAACAGTGGTTTGCGTCTTGGACATCTGCCATGCAGGCCGTTTTTGCCCAGTCTCTTTCTTATGGTGGAGTCGTGAACACTGACCTTAATTGAGGCAAGTGAGGCCTGCAGTTCTTTAGACGTTGTCCTGGGGTCTTTTGTGACCTCTCGGATGAGTCGTCTCTGCGCTCTTGGGGTAATTTTGGTCGGCCGGCCACTCCTGGGAAGGTTCACCACTGTTCCATGTTTTTGCCATTTGTGGATAATGGCTCTCACTGTGGTTCGCTGGAGTCCCAAAATCTTTAGAAGTGGCTTTATAACCTTTACCAGACTGATAGATCTCAATTACTTCTGTTCTCATTTGTTCCTGAATTTCTTTGGATCTTGGCATGATGTCTAGCTTTTGAGGTGCTTTTGGTCTACTTCTCTGTGTCAGGCAGCTCCTATTTAAGTGATTTCTTGATTGAAACAGGTGTGGCAGTAATCAGGCCTGGGGGTGGCTACGGAAATTGAACTCAGGTGTGATACACCACAGTTAGGTTATTTTTTAACAAGGGGGCAATTACTTTTTCACACAGGGCCATGTAGGTTTGGATTTTTTTTTCTCCCTAAATAATAAAAACCACCATTTACAAACTGCATTTTGTGTTTACTTGTGTTATATTTGACTAATGGTTAAATGTGTTTGATGATCAGAAACATTTTGTGTGACAAACATGCAAAAGGATAAGAAATCAGGAAGGGGGCAAATAGTTTTTCACACCACTGTACAAACATATATATATATATATATATATATATATATATATATATATATATATATAAAAACAGAGAGAGAGTGAGAATATACATTAAGTGAAGTAAAATTGTTCATTCTAAAGATAATTCTGAACACTGCCACACGTATTTAAAATAAGCCTTGCCTCATATGCACTAGACTAGGAATCCCAAATCTTTTTCATTGGGTTGATATACTAGCTTTTGGTTGTATTTTTAGCCAGTTTATTCATTACAAGCATTGTAGCATTTAATGTGACACACTTTTTAGCATAAATGAAACTTTACTCGGTGCATTACTTGTTTTACTCGCATGTTTTAGTTGATTTCAGCTTTTTTCTTTTTAATTTCATCTTTTTGCGTCACTAGCTGCCAATTAACAATGACATGCAATTAAAAAGTATTTTAAAAAGCTATACCACTACCTTGATCTCATTAGCACATTTTTGGAAAGAAACAGAGGCAAAAACTTAAGAACCACGTAATATGTTGATGCTTTTCAAAGAAAGGATCAATTTACGAAAAAATCGTAACTTTATTAGAAAGCGTGCACAAGTACATAATAGGAAGACAGACGGTATTCAGCTCACGAGCTAAAATTTTGACTAAATCATTAGCGTCTATTCATAAACCTCTGGTTTTAAAAATGATTTGAATAGATTTTTGTCGTTTGTAATCTTTGTCTTTAAAAGTGCAGGGTTACACAATTTTATTCTTTTTTTTAAAATAATTTACTGGAAATAAAGATCATACGAGGTATAGCAACTGTTTAATTTAATTCTGAATTATTAACAGTAATATCACATAAAATCTCGCTTCCAAGCCTATTTACTCCAATTAATGTAACTTTAACTGAATTACCTTAAATGGCCAATTCAGGGACAAGTCTCGTGTCGCTTAAATCAATATTTATTGCATACAACCATTTAAAAGTGAAAATGAATACTGTTGTGTATAACGTTATCCTTATTCCACACTCCCGAACTTATTAAAATACATAAACACAGACGTTCTCTTCAAGGAGTGAGTTATTTATATATGCATTCCATTATTTAGTAATTACTTTTATGAATACATCAATGAGCCTTTCTCAATCAGATTGTTCGATATTACTGTAATACTGAAGTGATTTAAAAAGACTCGAATTAATCATTTTTTTATATATTCTAAACACATACCTTAGTACTTAATGTTGAGCACTGACAGTTCGTACGCTACAACAAATGCACGCGTTCTATACCGCAATTTATTCGCTCACTATTAAGTCATTTAGTCTTCTTACAAATCGTTCAAAGTTCCAATGAGTCGCCGTCTGATGACGTTCTCTTAAAAGGGCGGAGTGTTTAATCGCTTCTTCCAATTGGGAGCCTAGCACATTGTAAGAACCGTGTTAATAAACTGCAGTTAGAATAAAATGGAAATGGAACACACTCTATGCGTTTAACGTAAATTACTATAATAAATATGCGCAACTATCCATTTTTAGAATCCTGAAAGACTAACATAGCACTTGTCGAAGAATTTTCATTTTTGTATTTTTTATTTTGTTTTGCCTACCTACTGTATTAAATCTATTCGCTGTCATTTTTGAAAAAGTATATATCACGCACACAGAGATTAATATTAATGAAATTAAATACATCTGCCATTTATCTGTTATTCTTAATGTAAATAGTAGGGTAAGATAATCGAGACATTGGCAGAATGTATTATTAATTACAAATACTTGAAGGTGTATTTAATGCCGTCAGAAGGCTTGTCTTGGCTTTGTAATGTTAACAGTCAGTCCCTTCCTACGCACGTAACAGCAACGCTGGGTTGTGTTGAACTGCTCACACCAAACTGGGTTGAACTAAAGCGATATTCAGTTTTATTTACATATTTTTAACAGCAATATATTGCAGTTGTTCATTGCATATTATAAAACTTACCCACTTCCCTTCCCAATTAGCTGTTGTGAGAGTCAGTGTATATCCCAGCAGCACTGGATGTAAGGCAGGAGCAAGCCCAGGGGTTTTTATTCCATCACAGGGCACCCTCTCATACATATACACCAATACTGGTTCAGTTTAAAGTCATCATTTAACCAGACACGCACAGATCGCATGAGGAAAACTGGAACGGCAAGAGAAAAATCCACACAATAACAAGGAATGTGTAGACATTAAATAGAGAGTTCCCAGGCTCGATTTCGAAATCAGTGTTAGGCGGTAAAATACCAAGTGCTCTAACTTTTTAATTTTTTGTATAAAAGCATGTGCTTTAAGCTTTAAAAAACCATCTCCTCTACCAGTAGAAACATGTTTAAAGTTAAAATCAAGATTTTTTTCCATAGATTAATTCATTTATTAAGGAATTACTACCTATTTAATCCAGCTGTTTAATGCAGTCATTCAAAATGTCATCATATTTCTTGTTGCTTATATTTTGAAATGTAGGAAGTAAATGCACTGGATAGCGCTGCAGCTTCCTGTATATAAAAATGGCCTATTCATTGTATGAGTGAAGCTTGCACATTCTCCTATTTGGGTTTACTCTGTGTATTTTAGAAACATCAGCATTTTCCCAAATATTTCTCAGATTCTGAGCCTATTTCATCTGCATTGGAAGCGAAGTAGAAATCAGACCTAAACAGCCAGTCATGGGGCACATTCAGACACCCAAACAAGCTCTCATACATTAGGCCAATATGAGTACCTATACTTGGGATGTGATGGAAAAAAGACAAGCATTCATAGAAATCCTTCCTGTAAACTCTGGAGATAGTGATACAGTATGTCCCTGAAGCTGTGAGGCAACAATGTAGAACATTACATCATGATGTCAACACATATAACATATCATTTTATAAATGTAAAATCCAAAAACAAGTGCAGAACAGATTCAGATTTAGATGCATAAAAAGTCTCTTGTTTATGCAAAATGTTTTATGTGGCTGAATTTTTCTATTTATAAGGTATTTTGTATTTTAGTGTGTACATCATACTGTAGCCATGTGTATGATCTATGCATGGAAACATTTTAATGACATGTCTGAGATTTGTGTTAAGTGTACATGTTCTTTGATATTTTTGTCTCAAAATTTAACACCTATAATGCAAAAACCTATAATGCAAAATTAATGTTCTTTGAAAATGTGTTGCCAATTTGGTCATAAAAATTTCAAGTGGACCTCCCTTCCTTTTTGTTTTTCTTCTAAAACAGGCATACTGTATGTGTCCTGGAAATGTTGAACTCTGTACCAAAGACAATTTATGCAGCTGCCTGGGATGCTAAGGCCTTTCTGATGAAACACCAGCCAGTGGCATCTATAAAATTGTCTTCTTAATTAGTGAAATGCTGAGAGTGTATTTTCCGCTCTTCACAGCAAGATCCACATAGTAGTCTGCATTGGGATGATTCACAGAGGACCTTGGATTTTATATATTATGATTAACAGCATTAATAGTTTCTGGTCATTTATCCATTATTTATACCTGTTTTGTCTAATTTAAAATTGCGAGGGCCAGTGAGTATCCCAGCATCGATGGAAGCAAGGCAGGAAACAACACTAAATGGGGTGGTAGTTAATCACAGGACACTGTTATGCTCCTACCCACATTCACTAACACCAAGGCAATTTAGAATCACCAGGTAACCAAATATGCCTGTGTTTGGGATGCGTGGTGGAAAGTCCATGCAGAAATTGGAAGAATATATAAATAGTGACCAGATTAGAGATTCATACCCAGTCTCCAGGAACTGTTAGGCAGAAGCAGCACTGCACCCCCATATTGCCTTCATTAACAAACTAATTTCTAATCTGCCATTATTGATGTACACATTATAAAATACTGCGGTGGGTTGGCACCCTGCCCGGAATTGGTTCCTGCCTTGTGCCCTGTGTTGGCTGGGATTGGCTCCAGCAGACCCCCGTGACCCTGTGTTCGGATTCAGCGGGTTGGAAAATGGATGGATGGATGGATGGACATTATAAAATATCAGAGGAGAACATTCTAGAAATTCCTAGCACTTTTATGGAGAAAAAGTAAGAGAGAGGAGATCAATATTTAGTTTTCTCTGGGATAAACTTTGGCTCCCTGCAACACTGCATTGAAAAAACTGGTTTCTGAAAAGGAGGTTATTATCCAGTGTGACAAAGTGGTGCATTGGTTAGCGCTGCTGTCTGGCTGAACTATCATCATGGATTCCAGCCCCATGCTTAATGCTGTTGGTGTGTAGTCTTCTCTTTTCCCCAATGCCTATGTAAGCTTTTATCCTGTGCATTCTGTTTTTCCCCCTTATATGCTAAAAACATAAACCAAGTTAGGTTAATTGACCCTATTTGCGTGTTGCTGTATGCACGAATGAACACTGCAAAAAATAGACGCCCTATTCAGAATTGGTACTTGCCTTGATCCCACTGTTGCCAGGGTAGGTTCTGACCCTACACAAACAATTAATTGGATTAATTGGTTCAAGAATGTTGTGTTTTTTATCACAGTCTTTAGAATCAATTGTTCAGTTGTGATTTAAACCTTAGCTACTGTGCATAAAAGTGCTTTATCTTCTACCTAAAGGAAAACAGCATGGCAGAGCAGGAGATATTTAATCCCCCCCCCCCCCCCCCCCCCCCAAAAAAAAGATGATTGGGAATCCAAGGACAAATAACAAATACTTCAGGTATAAATTTAAGGATTGCATGCCCGGCAAAGGCTTCCTTAAGCAGCCATCTGGAGAGTGGGCAGCTACTCAGGGGAGAGTAATGTGCAATGAGTGTTGTCCCACCTTAAAAAGCATAAACTGTAATTTACAGTTCAAAAGTCACAGCAATTCTACTTATCTTTTTAACCATGAAAAACATAATTTACAAACTGTCTATTGAGATCAGCAATATGTGAGTGCATTAAATGTTAGCTTAATTTAAGGTAACATAGTCATGGACATTGGAAATAAGAATATTTGGTGCCACCTTTCAAGTAATAAGATCTTTGCCTTAAGACTACTAATATATGCCATACAGTGAAGGTTACTGAGCAGCAGATAACTTTAATTGAATGTGCAGTGAGAAGTTAATACATCCAGAGGGGAAAAAACTACAAACCCAGAACCACAGGAGAGTTGACACAGAAGGGTGTGTTACAAATGTAGTGACAACAAAAATGGGGGTGGCCGGGAGCACTGCCCTGCTAATGGGAAAGACATGTAAAGAATGTAACATTCGGCCAAGAAAAAAATACAAAGCAAAGTTTACACAATGGAGAAAAACAAATCTTGGGGAATATGCAGACCTACAAGGTTCTGAAATAATTTACTTTTCTGAATTCACTGAAGTGTATATGATTTGTAAATAATACACTGAATAACTAAGTACAGCCCTGGAAGCTGACCTCTGGTGCAACATGTGACGTGATGTGCCTGGCATGCAAGACGATGTTAGCACCAAGTACAACACGGCTAGCAAGTTACAGTCAGGTAAAACTTATCTCTGAAAGGGAACCAAGTGGTTGAAATGTTTTAAAATTAGTGCTTTGCAAAAAGAGTCACATACTGTACCAACTTATTATTTGAATGAGTTTCATCAAATCATATTCCCTTCAAGTGATACAGTTGTGGAAATAAATTTGAGGTTATTGTTCTCAGAAAAACTGCTGATTCATGGGTGGACATGAGAGTGCCCAGGATTTGAATTTGTTGTTTTTCAAAAAATTAAGCTCACATCAGAAGAGAACTTCGACCAAACAATGACATCTGTGTGAAGATGCATTCCAGGGGTCTGGTGGAGTGATCCCAGGGGAGGCGAATTTCAGTGTAGCTCTATCCATATGTGCCATTGAATGTACGTGTAAATCTGAAATTTTGAAGACCTGTTTTAGGGAAACAGAGGCATTACTCTGTCACAGAATCAATATAAAGGATTATCATAGCAATTTTTTAAAACCACAACAACTTAACTTAAGCACATACTGTGCCATGCATACAACGCTATATTACACTTGTGCTGGCGCATATTTCATAGAATCTCCCTTAAACCAGGGTGATTATCTGACCTGACTCATGAACAATAAACATTGGTTCTCAATCTTTATGCCAAAAGAGCCAAGGAATGTATGCTTCTGGAAAGAGGGCATTTAAAAGCAGTAGCCCAATAGACCTCCACTATACTGAACTATTTAAAATTGAAGTATAGTAAAAGAAAGCTATTGAATTTGAGCTTGGAGTTCAGACAGAATGTGGAAATTGATCTAGAAAATGAAAAATTGTAGGAAGATTGACAACAGCATACAGATGAACGTAACCATCTTCTGGGTAAGCAACAAGATGCATTGTATATTAGACATAAAAGTTTTGCCAAAGAGGAATGCTGATTGCTTTGAAATCTAGTAAGAACAAGGGATGAACAGAACCTTCTTCAGTATGGAGATTATTCAGAATATGGTGGGATTCTATCCTGGTCAGTTTAAACATCTATTTGCTGCTTTGAGAAGAAAGGTGTTTGAAGTCTGCGGTGGGTTGGCACCCTGCCCAGGATTGGTTCCTGCCTTGTGCCCTGTGTTGGCTGGGATTGGCTCCAGCAGACCCCCGTGACCCTGTGTTCGGATTCATGGAAAATGGATGGATGGATGGTGTTTGAAGTATTTTTTTGCTATATACAGAATGCATTATCTGAGTTGTACTGTATATATCGTGTGAACAGTAGGGGGAACTCTTACACCATCCTCAACTGAAAAAAATATTAAATGTACTAAAAAAATACAGCAAGATTCTTAATACAGTATAAAGAAAGGTTAATATTACAGTATGAACACAAAGATCAAAAGTACAGGTAACACAATAAAGGCCTAATGTTCTGATGAGTGTACCTGCACAAGTACTTATCTTTGACCACTGCATGGACTGACGCCTCCATTTACTCACAAGTATAAAAAAAAATCCTGTTACCTTTCTTTTCCCAACACTACTTCTCCACATCCTGGCCTCTCTTCTTCTGGCCACTTGAATCTTTGCTAACATCTAACTGCCAGGGTCCAAGCCAGTAGGGAATTTTCAGCAAAGGCTAATAGCTACTTCTGGGTCAATCCCTGGAATAACTTTCGGTGTCTCAGAAACTGTGTAGAACCCCTCTTTCATTACGCCTAGAGCTTTCTATTATGGCCGCAGATGTTCCTAAACTATTTTGACCCGACTACCATAAAGGGGAGCAGTTGAACCCTTGATAGAATGTCATCCCCAATAACTGAGAGAAACCCATACACCACATAAAATAATCCAATGCTGTCCTTTAGCAAGTTGGAGGACCCCAGTGTGTCAATGGTCATTCTTTGAATGATTTCAGGGTCTGATAAGGCCCAAGTTTGTTTGATAGTGCTCCCTGCTGGTTCAGATTTGGTTAACTATATTTTTAAAATCAAAAGTGGTATTTGATGAAGAGAAACAAGAGATTCAGTTATTGAAAGAGATATAGCTAATGCCTGCAACTTAAAACAACATGTATATATACAGAACATTGTCTTATACTGTAGTTTATAGGCACACTAAGAAATAGATGAAGATTGAATATAAATAGGACATTTCTACTTTAAAGTGAATTTAGAAAGAGAAATCAATGAGGTGATGGATTTAACATTAATGATTATGATAGGAGTATGTAAGCAATGTCACACGTCCACTAAAGGGACACCTGCAAGACCCCTATGAGATAATCAATTCCACCCCAGGATGATGCCGCTGACTTCCTCTTCCTTTTTGTCTGCAGCTCAGAGGGGCAAAGCCAATAAGATACCTGACCTCACTTCCAGCTTAGTCACAGACATCCTACTGCTTCGGGGAGAATTGCTATATAAATGGACCATGCAGAGAAAGTGGCCATTCATTTTGGAACCTACATCCAAGAGAGACAGAGCTCCTGTACTCTAACGAACAAGACACTCTCTAAACCATGGCAGGTTTACCTGGGAGGTACCCAGACTCTTGAACTGTTGTGTTTCCAGTTTATTACACTCTATTATAAAGGCCTACCTAAGCAATGATTGAAGAGAGACAAAGGGGGTACTTAATGGCCAAACAACACAGTACAGTGTTAGAAATGTTATAAAGAAGAGAACTTGGTATTCAGACATCCACAACATTATATTTTAGGATCCTGGGCATACATTTAAAGACCACAGAATCCTACATAAATCAAATGAAAAAGAACTTGATTTATAGACAGAATGTGAAACTGAACTGAAATCTGAAGAAGAAGAAAACGAAGGAGAATCTGAACATAATCTGAGAGAAATAGAAAGTGAAATAGCTAGGAATAAAGAGGGGGATGTCCTTACAATAGATGGTTTAAAGCAGGGGCCTTAAAAATCAGTTCTGAAAGGTTATACTGGCTTCAGGTTTTTGTTCCAACCTGTTTAATTAGAAACCAGTAGTTGCCAATAACAGATCTTATATAATTATATGGCTTGTTAGTTTATTATTATTTTCATTCTGCCATTTCAGGTCATTCTTATAGCATGAATTGTTTTCTTTGTAAAGATATCATCCAAATGATTTCTATCCTAGTAATTCTCTGTGCTTCATTTTTTTCCCTCCAGCTTACTTCCAAATATTTTAATAAATCCAATAGTTCACAATGAATACACACAGGTGTAAATGGAAACAAGTTACATGGAGAACTATTGTTTTCTTTGTCATTTACAGTTTATTGATAATGAGCAGCAATTTAAAACAGTGAATGCAGCAGTTTATGATTAAAATCAGTAGATAAGGGTGGCAAATCATAATAAGCAAGACAGCTAAAATGAAGCAAAAAATGTTGCTTGAGTAATAAGTGCTTCAACAACAATGTTATGATTCAGTTTTGTCTTTAATACTTTAGGGACATATTTCGGATTTATTCCATGTTCTTTGCATCTTTTTGGACACTTTGGAATATAGAAAATTTATATTTAATGTTTAAAAGCAATGGGTACATTGTTAAAAATATTTAATGTCTTATTGTGATGTCTTTTTGATTTCTGTAAGTGCTGCTGTTTTGGACTTAGCTTTTGTATGCAAGACCACCAGAGGTCATAACCTGTGATGTCACTGAATAGAGGACATAAAGGTTGATTATCTGAGAAACCCAAAAACTTTGAGAGTAACTGTATAGTTATAGTCTTCTTGGTTTTAGAATTTGTGTAACAGTATTTTGACTGTTTTGATTAATGATTTGGTTGTGACGAAAGAGAGGAAACATTCACCATTTTGAATTTTGCTCATTTTGTGACTTACGTTTTATTTTCTGATCTCTGTTTAAAAAAATAGCTCTGCTTTTTCCCTTTTAATGCATTACAAGCAAGAATTCATTTCATTAAGAAACTAACTTGGAACAAAAACCTGCAGCCACTACAGCCCTGACGTTGCAGACCCCTGTTTTAGAAAGATCTCAAGAAAACAGGAAACTTATGTTGAAAATATTGTTGAAAAACATAGGAATGAGAAAGTGTTTATACGATTAAGCTGAAAATAGTAGTTAGAGTAGTAATGGCAGTTATTTGGAATAAAGAAGGAAAGAGAAAAAGCAGTGGGGTAACGGCATGATGAAGAAAGAACATCAAAAAACTACAGAATTTGAGATTTCTTTACTAGTAGGATGTAAAGGCAAATACATGGGGAAGTAGAGAGAAGCAGAAGAATAAACACTTTGGTGAAGGACTGAACTCAAGGGTGCCAGTGAAAACAAGGAGGTCAAATCCACAAATATCAATTAACCTGTGGTGGAAAGAACATGTGATGTGTAATACTAAATAGAAATTAATCAAAGTGGTGAGTGTGCTAGTTTTGAACATTGGAGAGATAAAAGAACAATCTTCAACAAAAGGCAAAAAGAATTATACAATGGCTCATTGCATTATATTTATGTCCAGCAAAGAGTGTTTTGTGATTGATATTTTTATTGTCATGGAAACAGATGTTCTTTTGTATTGATTGGGTATAAGTCATAGCAGTAGCCTCCTCTTGTTCAGTCCCCTTAGAGTTGTTAGCCCACTTACCATATATAAAACCTTACTTGTGTGCCCTTTACTCCAACAGATCACCTCAACACCTCAGTAAGCACTTCCACAGACACACCTCAGGGACTCCATACATTGACCTCTTACAGTAGCTAGGGTGGAGCAATGACAGACTAGAGCTCAAGGATAATTTAATTTAAATATGGTCTTATTTAATGTTCAATGTTAAACAATACTGATCTCACATACTGTAATACAACTGTGCTCTAAAATTAATCAACAAAAGCAGTTATTTGTTCAAGACACTTTCCAAAATAATACACAACAGCCAAGGGATATATGAACACCCAGAAGCACCAAGTGGTATTGACCTTTTTGTCTTTTCTTGTATGCTCATAACTATGCTGCCAGGAGCCATACCACATGCACTTCAGAACACGTACTTGGGTGGGAGACCATTTAGGAAAAGCTTGGGTTGCTGCTGGAAGAGGTGTTGGTGAAGCCAGCAGGGGACGTTTACTCTGTGGTCTGAATGTGGATCCCACCCACTCAGTGCAGTGATGGGGTGCAATGTGGTATAAAAATGGCATTGTCCTTCAGATGAAGTGTAAAACCGAGGTTCTGGCTCTCTGTGGTCATAAAAGATCCCTGGGCGTCCTTCGTAAAGAGTAGGGTGTATCCCAGAGTCCAGGCTAAATTGCCCACAATGGCCTAGTCATTCTGGCCCCCAATTATCCTCTGTCTCTCTCTCTCTCTCACACACACAACTGAACCAACTAACAGCTAATGTGTTGCTGACAGTACTTCAAGGTGGAAGCTACACATGAGTGGTGGTTGAAGTGGCTCCCCATTTAAGTACTTTGAGTAGTAAGAAAAGTGCTATATAAATGTAAAGAATTATTATCATTATTGACTTTTTTGTCTTATCTTGTATGCTCATAACTCTGCTGGTGATTTTAGTTATCTTGATAAGCCTTGATCGTAGGTCATCTCTCTTTTTCACTCTCTACTGCTGTCATGATTTGAGAGTTGTTTAATTTTTTTTTGTGGTGTACACATTTTTTTCTTTAGACTTGCTATTTTTTTCTGAAACATTGAAATATATAGATTTACCTTTGCTTTAATCTCTGTTTTGTATTTGTAGTTTTTAATTAAGAACTTCTTTTTGGTTTGTCGCTTTGCATCTTTCACAGGTGTTCTGCCATGGTTGCCATAATGCTTGCAACTGTTGCTAACATTGCAGTTTTTAGAGGTCATAGATGGTGATGTCATCTGTGCAACATTAATTAAACTAGCACCACACAGAGTCTCGTTATCTGAGTTTGTGGTCATTGAATAGTAGTTAATTTACCTTCTAGCTAGTGTTTCTTTACTTTATTTTGGTTGTGTGTATTGTACTTGGTAGTGACATCTTTGACTCTTCAGTTTTGATCTTTGAATGTCACGTGACAAATCTCCATCTCTTGGTCCTTGATCACAGTCCTGCCAAAATTCAGGTCTGCTCCATTTCAACACTTTTTAAATTATATTTCTGTGATGCTAAAACATACTTGTTTACATTAATTACTAATAGTCATAAAACCTTTATAAAAGACTTTCCATTATCTTTTGTTTGGCATCTGGCCGTTTTAAGGACAGAGGATGATAGAGGGTTTGAGGTTCATTAGGCAAACAAGCTGTGTCTTCCTCTCATCTTGTTGTCTTCTGGTGATCTTATCTACTTGTTGTGTATTTTATTTAGTCTTGTCTGTTATCAATAAAGGCTTCTAGCATAGCAAACAAGGGCAGTTTACATTTCCTTGGCCTGTAAAATGGTCATAATTCTAGGGCTAATTAAACAATACAAAAGTTTAATCATGATATTAAGAAAGCTTAAAAAAGTAAAATGAAATTTTGGAAAGGAAGGAATTTGATAACAGTAAATATGTGCACACTACAAATGAAAACATCCAGAGAAAGAAGGAAGAAATGTTTGAAAACATAGAAGATGATGTACATGAAAGCTTAGACAGGGGAACAATAAGGAAAATGCCATCAGATGCTCAATCTAGTTCTTTGCTGTGTACAGCATGAAAGAATCAAATTTATTAAAAATAAAATCAAAGAAACCATATACTGTATACTATGAATGAATGAACTGCGCTTTTCCCTTTTGGAACTTATTCACTTACAAATAAAAAACACTTTCAGACAGGGAACAGTTTTAGAAGGGATGGATCAGCTGATGGAGAGGTCTGTGACTTCTTTTAATTTTCAGAAAGACACGACTGGAGTCAAACAAGTGAAGAAGTTTATCGAGTTTGCTATTTGACCCCATAAGTTCTGTATACTTTATTGTGTTGCAGATTTAACTTTTAATTGATAAATTTTCCATTTTTGCCAATCAATCAACAATCAATAACCTATAATGACAAAATAAAAACATATTTTCAAAAGCGTTTGCAATTGGTTTAAAAATGTAAAATCTGAATTCCCTTCATTTATATGAATATTCAGACAAATTTCAGAAATTTTGCTTTAGTTATCCTTGAGATGTGTCTAGAATGTGGCAAACTGAATTGATGGGACGTAGTTTAAAAAGTAACACACCTGTATATATGAGATCCCACAATTCACACTACATATCAGGACAAAAATCAAGCCATGAAGTCCAGCAACTCTCTTTGGACCTCCACATAGATCAAATTGTGATAAGGCATAAGAGCTAGGATATAAAATGATTTCTAAAGCATTGAGTTTCCAGGAGCACATTGGTCTCAACAATTGCGAAATGAAAGAAGTTTGGATCCACCAGAACTGTTCTGGAGTTGGTTGTGTGCCTAAACTGAGTAACCAGGCATGAAGGGTCTTGGTCAGTGAAGTGACCAAGAACACAATGATCACTGTAACAGAGCTTCAGAACTCCTCTGCTGAGAATGGATAAAACTGATGGAAGGACGATGGAAGCCACTCTTAGCAAACAGCATTTAAAGGACTCTGAGAGCATGAAGAAAAAGATTATCTGGTCTGATAAAGCAAAAATTAAACTCTTTGGGCAGAACTTCAAGCATTGGCAAAGATCAGGCACTGCTCATCACCTGCTTAATACCATCTCTACAGTGAAGCACAGTTGAGGATGCATCATGGTATGGCGGCGCCTCTTACCAGCATAGGACAACAAGGCTGGTGACAACTGAGAAAAGGATGAATGCAGCCAAATAAGAAAACCATTGCTAGACTTGACCTCAGAATTGGGTGACAGTGTACCTTTCAACGCGACAATGAGCCGAAGCATACAGCCAAGAAAACTCTGGAGGGGTTTCGGGACAAGTCTATGATTGACCTTGAGTGGCAACAGTCAAAGCCATGGCTTGCACCCTATAGAACATCTGTGGAGACACCTGAAGATGGCAGATTACAGACTCTTCCCATCCAATCTAATGGAGCTTGTGAGGATTGCTGCCAAAGGTGCTTGTGCAAAGCACTGAATTATGGCTCTGAATACTTACTGTTTATGAGAAATTTCAGATTTTGATTTTTCCCTTTAGGAAAACATGAATTATAAAAACAAATAATGTGTTTTCTTAAATGGCACCCCTTAAGCTTGTATTTTCTGAAACAGTCTTGTAAACAGACATTGTTATTAAAAATACAACATTCAGTCAGTCAGTCATTTTCCAACCCGCTATATCCTAACACAGGGTCACGGGGGTCTGCTGGAGCCAATCCCAAGGCAGGAACAAATCACCGGGCAGGGCGCCAGCCCACCGCAGTAAAAATACAACATTCCCCTGGAAATTCAAGTGTAAATTCATTGTTTTGTATCCAAACCCCTCCATAATTGTGCTTTCACCAGTCCTGGTTCCCCTCTTGTATCTCCAGGTTTCTGTTTATAGTAGAGATTATTTCACTCAAAGCAAATGGGGTGGCTGAGCACTATTTACAGCTTCGCTTGTTTCCCAATCTCGGTCCTGGGGTAACCCCTGTGGCTGCAGGTTTTTGTTCCAACCAGCTTCTGTTTTTAATTGAACTCCTGGGCTAATTAAGTGAACTGATATTTCCCAAGTTCTGTGTTTAGGAAACAATATAGAAATTAGAAAACTAAGTTTGCTAAAAAATATATATATTAAAATGTACCAAGCAGTTATATAGGAATAATGTTTTTTTTTTTTCGTTTTAACAGTATTTTCATCTTGATTTTCATTCTACTTTTCTAGGTCTTCTAATTGTTTAATTAATCCATTATTTACTAATTAGTGGGTCTGACTCTAAAGTAGTTGCATCCTTTGATTATTCAGTGTTGTTTGCCTGGGTGTCTGATCTGCTCGTTTTAAATTGCCATTATTAAGATACAATGAAGGGGGTAAAAACTGCACAAAGAAAGGGCAAAGTATAATGAAATCAACAAAAGAGAGTTAAGCATTTAAATCTACAGTATAGCAAAAGCAGAAATATTTCTAAATGTCTTATAAATGTAAAAATCATGTTGCTATTCTTTTCTGAATGTGGAATAAAAGAAAAAAACAGCTAATTAAATTAGATCAGCACTATCAGATGTTGTCACTGATTAGGAATCCGGTTGGAAGAAAAACCTGCAGCCACAGGGGTCCCCCAGGACCGAGTTTGGGAAACAAAATGCTGGAGCTGACTTTGGTATAGTGGTATATTATCTTGTAACCAGTGATTTTATGAAAAAAGACACTAACCATTCAACTGTTACCTGCGGAAATCTCACATTTTGTTCTATTTGGCGCAACAAGCATCTATCATGTTAACGTGAATTTTATTTTTTACAAATATTTAATATGTTTCTGTTAGATTTCAGTAGTACTAGGGTGTTGTACCATGTTAGCCATTATGAATGTTGTGAGAAGTCAAGCAAAATGACCCCTTTTATTGGCTAACTAAAAATATTACAATATGCAAGCTTTCGAGGCAATTCAGGCCCCTTCTTCATCCAAGATGAATTCTGAAATATGAAATGAGAGTTCGACGCTACAAAGTATTGCTTGAGCATTCCCTTTTTCATTCGTTTTAGCTGTGCTCATCGGAAATCCTGCTTCGATATTCAGGTATATTTCAAGGATGGCCCTTATTTTCCCGCTCGTCTACTGCCCCCGCCTATGATCTCCTCCGGTCCAATCATCCTGTTTCGTCCGAGGTGTCGCGCACGTCCCCGTTTTTTTGTTTTTTTTTTGGCTTCGTTTCCTGTATGATAGGCAGCATTTCCGAGACTGCGCACGGCATGTCAGCTGGTCGCTAGTGACGGCTGTTTGGTGCTCTGGATATCACAGAAACATTGGAAGACAAGGAGCGGCTAAAGCGGTGATTGCTAACGCGAGGCCGAGCAGCGGGGGCCCCGCACTCCCGTCGCCTTCACGATGAGTGTCGGTACTCCGAAATCGCTGCCGACCTCCGGCCAGAAATCCATTAATGATATCAGCCATCCACTGTCTTATGAAGAAGGCGTGCTCACACCCAGCCCTGAATTGCCGAACACCAGCAGCATCGGGGAGAAGGTAAGCGAAGAGACGCAGGCTCAAACCTTATTCCTCAGCGGGGGACACGTTTTACTTCAGCACTGGTTGCACTTATGGGATCAGGTTGGTAGGACGTTGTCTTAGAATGGGAAGGAAAACGCAGCGCTGGGGTTTGTATTGTCGTCTGGCAGAGTTGTTTAAAATCAAGTGCGAGTCTAATCCCGTAAAAGAAAAGGGGAGAAAAATCGCATCTGTTGGATTATTGGTGAGCTGAAGAAATGAAAATTACTTTCTGTGAGTACCGTCAGGGAGATAAGCCGCTGTGATCGAAAGTGACCACCCATTATTCTAGTCTTACCTTTTTGTGTTGCTTTAAGAGAATTGAGGTTTTGTCACGAAAGGCGCTATATAAATAATCGTACAGCTAATTTATGGCTGTTGCTGGGGATGGCTGTAGACGCAATTCGTGGTACTTTTTGTATGTAAAGAACCGGTTGACGTTTTGGTGAATCGACAGCTACAGTTTGCAGAAAATGATTGATACATAATTTGTGATGTCTAGGATTATAGTAATTGTCACAGAGGACACTATAGTGTATACTTAATCTTTGGTTAACAAGAGTTTGGGAGCTTCACACATGCACTTGTTCTTTTTCTGACATCTAGGGTGTGTGTTTTAAGTAAATGTCTTTCTAGCACTCTGTTAAATTATGTTGTGCATTTATGTTTGCTTTGTTCTTTCCACTAGAAGTATATATTGTTCATTTGACCACGAACCTACAATTTATTACCTTTTAATAGGAAGAATGACCACATTTCGGAGTAAACTCTGCCATAAATTAATAATTAGCATCAGATTTAAGTGTATTTGATCACCTCTTTCAAAAAAGTTTACAATTACAGTCCTTATCTGTTTTGTTTTAGAAGTAATAAAGTCATATCACACACTGCTGCAGTAATGTGTATACATATTCTATGTATTATAGTAAACAGTATTCCAGTATTATTATTTTTTAGTTTAGTACATGAATCGTTAAGTCTATTGAAAGCTGTTGACTATGTGGTGGAACATGCCATACCTTGCTGTAGAATGTCCAGGAGGAGGAGGTTGACCAAGTGACCTAGGCATGCTAGACTCTGGTTTCTCAAAAGAATCCTAGAGGCCCCCTTCTCCTTTGTTTCTTTCTTCCTGGAATTTGTTCATTTGTTTTTGTTTTTCCCTCCTCATTTGCCTAGATGCCTTATTTTTGTTAGCTTGGATCCCCTGTATTACCACATTTTGCTTTAGTTCTGAAATTGAGCTTTCTTAGATTCAGCTTTTAGGAATCCTTGCTACAAAGAAAAGTCATGTTGCATCAGTTAATGCATCATTAATTAGATATATGTGGGTATGTGTATATATATATTTGCATTATATTTTGTAATCTTTGATTTAATCTATGCAGGCACCATCTTTACAGAAAACAATACTGGATCAGAGTAAATACACTTCAACAGTGGATATTATTATATTATTTCTTAGCTGGGCACATAGTAAGCTTGTCTTTTTTTTTAATCCGTCATTCCCAACAAACTGAAAATATATGAATATCTGTTATCTTGGCAAGATTTTTTTTTATTGAAGTAGACAATTTTAATAACTGTTGAGTTAATGACAACACTTCTATGAAAAATGCAACAATATGCATAAGATGGTTATTGCCCAAAATAAAAGTGCTTTCTGTTATTGTTTTTTATAAAATTAGTGTTTGATTAACTTCATAAACTGCTACTGCATTCTTTGCAAGGAACACATTTTAAAGCATCACTTTTACGTCAATTTTAGGTTATTCTATAATGAAAGGAATACATTCAAGTTTTTTCCCCATTTTTAATGAGAAGTAAACACACAAAAGTATAACTTCCAAGTGCTCAATGTTTAAAATGAAAATCTGTCAAATATTGCAGTGCTTTTTTTTTTCTACTGCTGAAAATGAGATCCTTCCTAAATTTATTTCTGCATTTCATGTTTAAGTAGGCATAAAACTACATTGATCTTGTAGCAAATGTTAAAATAAATAGGCAGGGCTATTATGTGATGTGAGAAAGAAAGACACATGTGTAATGTGAAATTAAGCTTGAACATAAAAAAAATATGCAAACCTTGGATCAAATTAATATTGAAGCATTATGAATGAATGAATGAATGAACTGATAGGGGCTTGATATGCTTTTGCATGGACAGATTAAATACCACTTTAATTAGATAGCTTTATTTTCATCTTTACACAGATGTAATAACCATTCAAGTTAGAAGCCTCTCAGAGTTGTGGCTTGCATTTCAGTCATAACTTTAAAACAAATCAAAAATGATGGGTTCTGTAAGCTGCATTTTGAATATGTTCTTTCATATATTAATGAACTTTGGCTTACAAGATTGTAACACGGGAACAAGTAAACAATTTCCTGAGAAAGTTGTTTACTTTTGTTCCATTGTGGACAGAAAAGCTATTTTAGGTTCAAGCTACAGATGGTTAATGTCATAAAAAATGTAGATTCAAAGACCATTCACGAGACAAGGATATAAACAGTAAAAAAAAAAAAAACTTTAATAGTAGGCAGCAGTGAGAGATAATAATACAACCCTAATCTTTGTGTGCTGTTACTGAGTTTTATAGCATGGCCTGGCACATGGTGATCTAAAAGCTGGTCTAGACATGAGACATATGTCAAAGCCACCTTCCCTTATGTATCCTCAACCACCCCATGCCAACCAGCTTGACAAATATAATGGCAGTTTACACAACAATTAGATAAACAGTTCAAAAATGCTATATTTTTTTCTTTAGTGATTTTGTTATTAAATCCAACTATTGGCTTTAAACAAAACATTTTATATTTAGTCTTGCTTCATATATTAAACTTACCTTGCTTAACCTACTGGCTTCACCTTGCTGGTTGTGGTTCATTTTAGTTTCTCTTAATATTAAGAGCTGGATAAGCAGGTTAGAAAATGGATGAGTTGATGTATGTTTGCATATTTCTTGAAAGTAATCGTGGCAGGCCTTCTCTGTGTACTTAATCAATAATGCAAAATTCTTTTCATACTGTAGTGTTTTAACTACTAGAAATACAATTGTTCTTTTCTCAATTGAAAATTCATTATCATGATGTAGATCCTCCCATTGTAACTGTCTTCTCTCTGTGACAAGCAGTCAATCAAGCCTTGTTTTGTACAGTGAAATACATAGAGCATAATGTTAGAAGACACTATACAAAGCACATAACAAAACAATTTAATTCAACAAAGTAAAAAATGTAGTTGTCGAGTAAAATAAAGCCTTTGGACATTTAGAGCAAATATTTGGATAAATATGTTTGAAAGGGGACAAAAATATCGGTAGCTGGCAAGTCAGATGTTCTAAGATTTCCTGTTTGACTAGTACATTTTAGCAATGCACATTTTTTCAGTGTAAGGAGTTTATTTGAAAAATTTGGAAAAACTCGTGTCAATATATGGCCCCTTTATGGAATCTTCTTAGAGGAGTAGGATAGGTGGCTTGACAAATGTGAAGCGCAAAAGCTTGTGTAATGGAGGAGGAGACTTGTAGTTTCATTGTGCACATACTGTATATAGCTATACGATATGGCTCTGTTAGTTTAAATCTGACAGGGTGGCTCTGAATTGGGTATGTTAATGAATGTTCAATTAATTTAGATTATTCAATTTAATTAAATAATGCATTTGATTACACGATTATGGAAATTTAATTCAGTGGCTATCTGAGAAAATTTGTGTTATGAGAATGACTGTTGAAGGTTATTTATTCATTTATTGTAAGGAAGATATTTGAATAAATTAGTGAAATTGTAATCCTTCACTTTTTAGGTTGCAGAGTCTGTTTAAATCATTAATACATTTTCTTGTTAGCCTTTGTGTGCCCAGGACATGACATAACTTTTACAACTCAATCAAATTCAATTCTGAATGTTGATTAGCTAATATCATTTTACTACTGATTAACTGTTAACTTAATTGATTAATAAAAGACATCTTTCAAAGTAACAGCAAAAATCCTATAAATCCATTAAATCGTTGATTCCGAATTGCAGTATAGTAAATTGCAGCTTAGTAAAATGAATAAGTTTAAAATAAAAGGCAAACTATTAACTTCAGATGAACAGTTCAGAGGCACTGGAACACCCTGCAATAATTTGTATCTCATTACAAAGATTAATTTTAAATATATAAATTTAGATCACAACTTGTGAAGAGAGCACTTTGTTATGTGACATGACACTGTAGAGTCCTGCTTAGTAGTTCCCTAGTAGTTTAGCTAACTACTAAAATGATAATTGTGAATTTCCCATTGGGATTAATAAAGTATCTCTATCTATCTATCTATCTATCTATCTATCTATCTATCTATCTATCTATCTATCTATCTATCTATCTATCTATCTATCTATCTAATTACAGGCTGACTAATGGTTAAATAAGAGTTTAAACAATAAATGTGACACATTTATTATACATTATTATTATTAGTATTATTATTATTATTATACAAATGACACACATCAAATGAGCAAAGCCTGAAGAACAGATGAATTGTAACATATAGTGAGCTTGTCTGTTCATTGGTGGAGTATTAAAATTATTATATTTTAGGCTTCAGCTAAAATAGTTTTTTTTTTTTTTAAACAAATGGATCACTTTTCAACCAAATTACCCATGCACTAAATAGATGTCTACATATCATGCATCTAATTGAGAAAGGTTTAACTGCAGTCCGAATCCACCAATGTCACCCTTTAATATTACTCATGACATGCCCAACAGCATTATCAGAAGAGGAGTTCATGTTGGTCAGTTTATGGAGTAAAGAAACAAGATCAACATGACTGAGTTAGTTAGAAATTAAGAGAATGATGAGGTTACTATAGTTAGTTTAACTTCTGGGTTCAAAAAAGATTTCTCAGGAATTCAGTGTTAACATTTGTGATGTGCCATGTGCATCCTAGGTGTTCTTCCTTTGGAAAGGATTTGGTACCGTCCCTGTGGGATGCATGCAGGGAACAGATTCCTAGCTACATGTCAAACCCACTTTATCTGGCTGCTCTTTATCTAGAGAAACAGTGGTTCTACTCTAAGTTTCTTATGTACTGCCAAGCTCTGAATGAGTTCTGAAATTCTGCAGAGAGACCAGGCAACCTTAAAAAAAAAAAATAGTGTTAAATTGTCATTTAGACTCCTCACCCATAAGACTAAGGATTGGAGTAGGGTGTTATAGTTAGGTGTTAGGCATGTGTGTAATTATGTTAATGAAAACTGGGGGCAGCTAGTTTCTACTTTTATAATTTGTAATATATCACCAAGTTTTTTTATACTTGAAATTTGTGGCCAAGGTTTTTGTTTAAACTTACTATAAGGCAAGGCTTGATTTTCATATCAGCATACGTCTTCTTCAATTAATTTATCCACAAGCAACACTAAAACTAGACAAAAGTTAAAAGCATGTTTGTAAAGGGTGTTGTAAGTGCTTTGTCTCATGTTTTACTGTGATGAATCAGCAGTAAAAAATCCATCAAATAAAAATGCCTGTTGTCAGCAGTACATATTTATGGCTTTTTGGTGATTGTAGAAAATGAAAACTAGCAGGAATCATGTTGCTAAAACACAGGTTAAGTAATAACTTTGCATATTGTTGTATTATCTGTTACTATCATACACTTAAATTCTAAAGAACCATTATGTTTTACAAGGAGAGCAGTGGTTAGCTCTTCTGGATCTTGTATCTGGTTTGTTGTTTGGAGATTGTATATTCTCCCTATGACTGTGTAGATTACCTTCCAGTTAACTGGTGATTCCAAATAGCACAGATTGAAAATGTTACGCGATACTTGGCATTTTGAATACGTGAGTGCTTGGACAGTTTTAACAGTATAAATGAGTGTCATTGGAAAAGCAATGTATGATAGACTAGGAGAACATCTTTGCTATAAAGTGGAGTAACAGGGCATCGTCTTTTGCGTCATTCTTTGTTGATGCCACAACATTATCAAAGTTATTGAAGTTAACATAGCTTTTTGTAGCAAATATTCTTCTGTTCAGGTCTCTCGTGCTAGACATTTTATACATTTGTTTACTTCTAGTTTCTAGACTGTCAGACAATTAAAATGTCCGCTCAATGCAAAAATTTACTAGATAATGT
Organism: Erpetoichthys calabaricus; assembly: GCF_900747795.2. Classification (NCBI taxonomy): domain Eukaryota; kingdom Metazoa; phylum Chordata; class Cladistia; order Polypteriformes; family Polypteridae; genus Erpetoichthys; species Erpetoichthys calabaricus. Next base: position 40,717,275 of record NC_041400.2, on the reverse strand, counting down.
ACTTAAGTGTTGACACGTATATTTGTGTTCTGACCACACATCTGCAATTTCAAGGTGTCAGTGCTTGAAGTCCCAGGGGTTTTGTGTACAACCAGGAAACAAATATGAAGTACCTACTCATTCAAATGCACAGTTGCCAGTCATCCTAATCTGCATGGGTTTTTAATGTGACTTAAGATGACATACTTGGAGAAAACCTGCAGGCAGAGTGTACAAACTGCATTTAGTGGCTTGTAAACTGAGCCCATGTCTTTATATTTTTTTTGACATGGTAGTTCTGTAACTACTGGGTCACAATGTATTTGGATAGACCCTAGACTTACATATGTCTGAGAATGTTATGTTATATAAAAGTACAGCTGTACAGCAGGTAGAGAGAGGTGCAGGTTGATATACTATATCCATCTACACACAAAATGTGTTTGTAAGATTGGGTGTCAGCTTCCATTCTCTCCCTTAGTGTGTCTGCTGACCCCAGGTAATGACACAAGCATCACAAACTGTTCCTTTAGCCTGTAAACATCCAAGTAGGGAAATATAAAATTCATAATAAAGAGTAATGAGAAAATAAGACTGTGACTTCCTTCTATATTTTCCTAAATGGGCAGCTATATCTGTCCCTGTCTGTATGTCAGGTGACCTGGCTTACCCATTTCCAGAGTATGAACCAAACCTCTCTCTACCACTACCCTGGTGGCAACTTCTTACCACTGAGCCTTCCTCCCACCTCTTCTCCCACAGTGATAGCTGTTTAGGTACAAGGACACCAAGGTTGAATTCCCCTAGTTGCCAATGTTATTGTACACCCCGAGTTTAAAATGAACCCTCAGAGGTATGGGTTTCCATAACAATCTCCCCAGCTGGTAATTACCTTGTAGGGTTAAAAGTACAAAGTATGAATTGCACAGTCTGAACTAAATCATATTATTTATTTGATCTGTTAGTGTCTACTGTTAGTTAAAAATGTGATCTTAGTCTATAGATTTTTTTGCTTTATTTTTGAAAAGCAAAACAATACAATGGCATATTGCACAAACAAATAACATAACAGATACAAAATTTTACTTTAAATTAATACCGGGAAATCAAAGCAAAAATAGAAATATGCAGGAAAAAGCAAAATGAGATTGAACTGCCTCCTGAGAAAAAAAAGAAGAGACATGAGGGAAAAACAACAATCAAACTTTTTAAATATAGTATAATAGAACAATTAATAGCTTAAAAGAGTCAATCTCAGGCCCAGAGTGCTTATTCTAAAATAATAATAATGAATTCTTGCCATGCTTTAAAAAGTTTGGATATATTCTCTAAGAGAGAGTATTAGATTAGTGTGGTAAAAGCCATTTACAATTGATTTACCCCAATACCATGTAATCCAGCTGTACACAAAATATCAATGTTAATGGACTGGGACATAATGGACTATGTATGTAGATATACGTGTGTGTGTGTGTGTGTGTGTGTGTGTGTGTGTGTGTGTATATGTATATATATATATATATATATATATATATATATATATATAAAAATATACACGCACTGCCTGGCCAATAAAAAAGGTCACACACTGTAATATTTCATTGGACCGCCTTTAGCTTTGATTACGGCACACATTCGCTGTGGCATTGTTTCGATAAGCTTCTGCAATGTCACAAGATTTAGTTCCATCCAGTGTTGCATTAATTTTTCACCAAGATCTTGCATGATGGGTGCATCACTTCATCTGCCTCTCTTCTTACCCTGATGCGCCCATCACTCTGGAACAGGGTAAATCTGGACTCATCAGACCACATGACCTTCTTCCATTGCTCCAGAGTCCAATCTTTATGCTCCCTAGCAAATTGAAGCCTTTTTTTCCGGTTTGCCTCACTGATTAGTGGTTTTCTTACGGCTACACAGCTGTTCAGTCCCAATCCCTTGAGTTCCCTTCGCATTGTGCGTGTGGAAATGCTCTTACTTTCACTATTAAACATAGACCTGAGTTCTACTGTTGTTTTTCTTCGATTTGATTTCACCAAACGTTTAAGTGATCGCCGATCACGATCATTCAGGATTTTTTTCCGGCCACATTTCTTCCTCGAAGACGATGGGTCCCCACTATCCTTCCAGTTTTTAATAATGCGTTGGACAGTTCTTAACCCAATTTTAGTAGTTTCTGCAATCTCCTTAGATGTTTTCTCTGCTTGATGCATGCCAATGATTTGACCCTTCTCAAACAGACTAACATCTTTTCCACGACCATGAGATGTGTCTTTCGACATGGTTGTTTAAGAAATGAGAAGCAACTCATTGCACCAGTTGGGGTTAAATAACTTGTTGCCAACTGAAAGATAATCGCCCATGCAGCAATTATCCAATAGGAGGCTTGTACCTATTTGCTTAGTTAAATCCAGGTGGCGACTTTTTTTTTGGCCAGGCAGTGTGTGTGTGTGTGTGTGTGTGTGTGTGTGTGTGTGTGTGTGTGTGTGTGTGTGTGTGTGTGTGTGTGTGTGTAAATGTATTGTGAGGGATGGCCGGCCATATATTCCGGCACCAGATGGAGCCCTCCCAGCAGCATGGAGGTTCCCCGAATTCCAGCAGGGCCTCATGGACCATATAGTTTTTATAAACAGCCCTGCTGGATACCATGGGTACCACCAGGAGCCACTGTAGGGATGCTTGGGGAATACTACGTGCCCTATAACCCGGAAGTGCGTCCTGATCACATGACCAGAAGGAATGACGTGCTTCTGGGATGAAGAAAAAGACTTTTTATCTGGCCCGGAAGTGATAAGGAATCATGGACTGCAGGGTTGGAACCACTTCCGGGTCAGGAGATATAAAAAGACCTTGGGAAAGCCCAGACACTGAGCTGAGCTGGGAGCAAGGGTGGCTAAGTGTCTGGGAGAGGAGGATTGGGATTGAGAAGTATATTAGTATTGTTTATTGTATGAGTAGTGTGGAGTGGAGGGTGCTTAGTACATGTTATTGTTATAATAAAAATAATAAGTATTGCACTTTTACCTAGTGTTTGGTGTGGTACCTGAGGGTTCAATGGAGCGGTAGCACCCCATACTGTTACAGTATGTGTGTGTGTGTGTGTGTGTGTGTATGTGTATGTGTATAATATAAAGTATGTATATGTTGCAAGTTGCCGACTGCCGTGACTGAGTAGGTCACATGACTTGTGGTCACAAACGTGGGCTGTGGCTGGCCCCCAATCAGTAAGATTATGTGGATGGAGAAAATGACTGAACATCTCTGAAAAAGTTGCAAAGTGTGACAAGGTTTAACCTGCATGCAGAATTTATACCAACATACTGTAGGTACTGTATTAGCAGAATGCTACTGTGGATGATATGTACGATATAAATGTTTGCTGTATATAGTGCCTCTTAAGACCTATTAAAGGTTTTCTCCCAACGTGAACTTTATGTTGACAGTTAAACATTGTATTTTATCAAGAATTTTTTTTCACCTTATTTCAGAAAGTTCTTGTAATTTTAGAAATGTTACATTCTGACAGCAGGTTTACTTTAATTTGTTTCAATGATTGTTTTAACCAGCCAGTTTGCTTTTTTATTGTTTAGTGTTTGGAGAACTAGAGGCTCTCCTGGTTTCAACTGATTAGTCTAAGCGCATCACATAATTTTATTTTGGTATGTAATTTTTTTATAAAGTACTGTTTCACAGCATCCTTTTGTACATTAATAGTAAACTGAATTTTGTCTATTATCAAATATGGCTTTCTCACCCCCTCCTATTTCCTATTTTATTTTCTTGTGTAACACAGCACTACTTTACATAATTTTTTAAACCATGCATACTTGGCTGTTATTGTGTATTTTGGTTTGTACCTGCAGGCTAATAACATACTGATGATTGATAGTGTTTGACTGAAGCAGCCCACCTTCACTTACCAAGTGGCTAGTAAACCCACTCCGTTGCTGCATTAAAATAATGTAGATTTGATATTTTAAAGAGAGAAGACAGCAGCACAGCAACCTGAGTCAGGCTAATGACTAATAGTTGCTTCTTGACAGCCAAACTGGAAAATACTAGATCATGAGATTTCACCACTGCATTTTCACTGATTTTATAGATGGCTTGCATGCTTTATCTGAACTTGGAAAAGGGATTCAGACATTACTTTAAAAGAGAAAATTACTGAGATGTGTAGCAATTATAAGTTTTTAATTATTTCTTCATACTAGTGCTAGTTCAGCAGCTTTTCAAAAATTCTATTTACAGAATTTTTAATGAAGGAGAAAATCGATGAATAATATGGGGTGACATGGGAATAGCTGGGCGGGGGGGGGGGGGGGGGGAGACTACATGCCTAACAGAAAACAAAAAAATGTGAGTCTTTAATGGGAAAAAATGTTAAAATAAAGTCAAAAGATCAGCTTAATCTATCATCTCCTGTGAATCCCAGTTGTATAATCAGACATTCTCAAGGCAACAATTTCCGGCAAACGCAGTCGTTAAGTTTGACATGTTCTCTAACTTGAAGTTGTGCTGTATGAAGCAAACCTAAAGCGACTTTCATTCTGAACTGATTTTTTTTTTTTTTTTTTTAAATCCTGACGCTTACTAATGAGTTTAATTTGTGCCTTATATTTTATTGAGAATATAACAGTGGTACTAAGTGAACACCACATAGGCAGATATTTGCTAATAACGAAAAACACTTTCTATTAGAATATTTAGAGCAATTATAATGAGAACTCACCATACAGTTCAACAAGCTCATCCACCCTGTTCACCTAGATTATCCAGAGTAGTGTTGGATTGATATTAAAATTTTGACTTTGGTACCAATACAAGGTTTCACATTTTACCATAACATTGCTGAAACATATTAGGGATGCATCAGTACCTTTTTTTTTTTTTTTTAAACCAAGTACAACTACTGAAACTTGTTTTTTACTATTTACCAATAGCATTGTAGTGAGGTTGGAAGATAGTATTTATGTCCATTAATTGTCAACTTCAATGTTAACATTAACAATAAGTCTTGGAATTTGGAGTAAAACAATTCAAAATTGACCAAATAAGTCAATGCAGGGTTCATTACATAGACTCAAATTTGACTCAAAATGACTCAAATTTCACAGAAAAAAATAAAAAAAATCGCATACAATTAATGCATGTAAACCAATCCAACACTGTTTCAAGTCTTTAAGTATGGGATGTAATAATATAGCACAATGTTCACAGGAATTTGGCTAAACATAATAAGAACATTGCTCTTACTGCTATCCCATTTTTTAAAATAGCTAGTTAAGTGGTGTAAAGGTAGACAGGTCAAAAGTCATTGGGGAACATCTGCCACTGGAAAGGTCTATGATTATTTTGGGAAAGTAAGTGGCAGATTTCTTTTGATGAACAGAGGCATCTCTGCATGTTCAGCTGTAAGCTCGTTTCTGGTTTTCTTAACAATATGACTGTAAATATCTGTAAAAGGAAACATTTTTTTCCTGATGATATCCATGCCAGTTTTATGTATATTCATTCAACAATTGTTGATACTTAGACATTTTATGTAAGTAATTGAAGAGATTGTTCCAAAATACATACTGTATTTTAAAAAAACTTGGCAATTAAGGATTTTTTAAAATTACCCACCTAGAGAAGTGATTAAGAATACATTCTTCAAATGTATTTACATAATCATGTTCAATTTGTGAAAATCTATTGCAAACACATGCAGTTTCAAAATTATCTATCTATCTATCACAATGAGATATCTTCTATTGAACAAATATTTAATAAGTATATGTAATATTAAAATAATGAATTGGAATAGAAATATGTGACCTTTCTTAAACAAAGGCAAAAATGGCATTGCTCCAGTAAATTCATTGATTTGAATGCAGAGTCATCAATATTGATGCAAACACATTTACTAATAAAACCAAAATATGTTTTATGCTCAGAGCTTGTTTGCAGTGTTAAAGTAAAAAATAAGAAAACTCTACACCAATAATGCTTCACATTATGAAACAATGATGAAGCACAGCATGGATTTCAGAAAACAGATGCATCAGATACTGTGTTTTGCAAAGAAACTGACTCTTCATGTCCTATAAAAAGCACATTTACTTGTAATATGATCTGTCAAAATTAGTATGTACAGTATATTAAGTGACCCTTAAGCATTTCATTTCATTGATTAAAACACAAAGTGACAACTGGGAGTTTATCGTGTCCAAAACAAACTCTTCAATTACTAAAAGCTTAGAAGGTAGGAAAATGTTTCCAAGTTAATAAATTATGTGAAAAATACGTAGTGTATTTTAAATAGTGAAGTTCATTATTTTTCTAATTTTAAGTAAGTCATCTTAGCATTTACCATTTAGTTTCCCCATTTAAAAAAAAAGAGTTTGTGACATAGAAAAAGCAAGCAGTGGTACATCCACACATGCTGCTTTTAACTGAAGTGCGTCGTATAGCCTATTAAATAGGGATATCTTGGATCGAGTAGGGTGGTGATGCTGTCACAGCATCTGAAAAATTTCGCTGTGCAGAAACGTCCTCTGCTACTAGCAGCTTGAGTGTAGGAGGGACTCCAGCGTCATCAGTTATCATATTTGTTGTGGACCACAATGTGCACATAACTTTTCAGAATGGTGCCAAGCATTTCCTGAAATGCATTAGTGCGGCTTGTATGGGAGCCTCAAACTGTTTTGCATGCACTGTAACGCTGGAGAGCGAAATTCTCATCTATCCATTGTCCAGTTAAGCTGATGATAGACATTGGACAAACAGTGCTGCTCCAAATGTCAGAGGGGAAGCCGATAGCTGTTATTTTGTGCTCTAAGCTGCCGACATGCTTTTTTACAAACTTGTTAAAATAATCTCTGCAACATGTGCACGACTTGGAATGTCGTACTTGAGTTTCAACACATGTACAAGAAGTCAAAACCCCATGTCATCAACAACCGACAGAGGCTGATCATCAAGAATGCTTCCATTGTTTTCACTGCCCGTGGGTTATTGCTTGACATTTCTTCTCCTTGTTGGAGTCTTCTGCAAAGATTGCTAATGTTGTGCACTGCCAGATGTAATTTCGCTATGCTTATTCTTATGTTTACTTTTACTGTCCACTAGGCTTTGGTTTTCATTATTAATTGTAAAAGAACTTCCATTTTGTGTTCTCCATTTTTCTTTTTTTCTTTTTTTTGTTTTGCTCCTTAAGGTTCACATAATCACGTGTGTAGATATTATCGGTTATAGGTAGTGCTGGGCGGTATACCGGTTCATACCGAAAACCGTTTTTTATTTTTTTTATGATATGGATTTTTCTTATACCGCAACACCGGTTTAAATTGCCTAAACGACGTTCGGAACATGGCGCAGCGGGAAACTGTTCAAGTGGGGACCTTTTTCACTGCTACACCGCTAAACACAGATTTGTTGCACTAGGGCTCTTTTTCACTGCTACACCACCAAATAGTGGGCGGTAGTATAGGAATGCTGCGTGTTGAAAATGGACAAAGCCTGGAGATACTTTAGTTTTAAAAGGTCAGATGTGTAAATACTGTTTCTATACTACTGGATAATACTGCAAGCCAAGTTGTACTTGTTTCATTTGTTTTCAATACAGTGTAATGTACCTGGGTACTGTGTAACAGTGTGACGACATGTTTTCAAACCCCGTCATAAGTTATATAGCACATTAAATGCTTTGTGTTAAGTGATTCTTAAACTGACTTCTTCTTGCACTAACAGGAGGCGCCGGCAGCGATCGCCGCACAGAATACATTCACTTCATGATCTTCCTTCTCTCTGAACATTTAGAATGCTAAAATAAATACTTAATATAATTTTCATGGTGAAATGCATTAAAGCATGCATTAATCATATGGGGGCACGGCGGCGTGCCTGCCTTGCATTTGCATGTTTTTCTGGTGGGTTTACTCGGAGCTTCAGTTTCCTTTCAAAGTCATGTAGGATGTGGGGTTTTGTTGTGCTATATTGACCCTGCTAGTGTATGTTTTGCTTGTATTTATCCTTCGATGTTCTGGCGACTCGTTCAGAGATGGGCGCAACTCTAAATGGATGGCATAATTAAACATGTATAACGAAGATATTTTTAAAGTTCTGAACACTCCGTGGGCTAAGTTTATAACTAGTTTAAATTTCACATAGACGTTTATCGTGTGGTGATTGGTTATGTGGAGAAAGAAAAAGGACGGATAGGAACTGGGGTTTTAGTACGTCAGATAGAGACAGCACGCGTGCAATAAAGAAAGCCCGCTCAGAAGAACATGCATTGAATTCTGTGTTCGTTTCTCCGACCACCAGATTACAAACCCAACATTTACACAATATTTAAGTTAAACCTGTGCGATACCCATTCATACATCCAGTTTTTTGGAGCCTCGTCACACCTGCCATAAAGGTCTCTACACTGAACGTACACCTGGGGACCCCTAACTGTCAGGGAGCAGCACTACCGCTTCACTACCGTGCTTGTTTAATACCTGCTTTAATGCATTTCATCATGAAAATGATATCAAGTATTTATCTTAGCATTCTAAATTTTTAGAGAGCAGGAATACCATGAAATGAATGGATTCTGTGCGGTGATTGCTGCCTCCTCTTAGTGCACTAGGGGGCTCCGCCCCCTGCTCGCTTCGCTCGCCAACCCCTGGTGTTGGGAATGACAAAGAGCGTGATGTATGAATGAGATATAGAATAGTGTGACGGTGTAGATGATGCAAATAGAAATCAAACAAAGTGTGTGGCACAGTGTAAAGGTTTATTTGAAAATGTCTTTGTACACGCCGTTTAAGTGTAAAAGGTAATTCCAGCTCAGAACTTGTAAGGTCATTTAAGATGGTTATTGTTGTGATCAGAGTCAAGTTTGTCAGAGCTTAGAAAGAGTTGTGTCTCTCCAGGAAGTAATGGAATGACTTGGGTATTTATGTTTTCCACATTAATATTTTTTGGACATAATATAGTGCGTTGTGTTAAAAGGGGCATTTGGTCTAATGAGATTGCTGTTCCAAATGTCTCTGTAACTAAGTCGTCGCAGATAAAGGCTTGAGGAATTGTAATAATATGTGGCTGAAGTCCATCTGTATTGGTGAGTGTACCATCTCTCAGTTATAATAAGCAATTGTTATGATCTGGTTCTGGACTTCGTATCTTTTTTACTAACTGTATCTTTTGAAAGTAATGCCAATTGTCTGCGTATTTTAAGGTGCACTGAACAATAGCTGAGTGCATGGCATCTGGAAGAATAGCTAATCACTGTCTAAAATCTCCTCCTCATAAAAGTACCTTTCCTCCAAATCGAATATTATTATTCATAAACGTTTGTAGAAGTTTATGAATGGTGTTGAGTAAGTGACTTCATGTCATTGAACATTCATCAATAAACAACATTTTTTCAAGACAGATGTCACGTGCAGTGCCACCGTTAATGTTCATAGTGGATACCGATTTGTAGGATCTAATGCAGTTGATAAAGATTTAACTTTAAGGTACATCGTCAGTTATAAGCTTCTGTAGATATTCAGTATATGAATGTAAAGAAGGCAGTCTAATTTGACCCTTTTGACAACAACGTGTAAATGTATAACTTGTATTGCCAGTTGTTTCTTCAGGGAAGTGAACTGAATGACAATGATTGCAAATGACATTCATTAATCCGAATGAATTTTCCTGGTGTATGTTTTCCTTGTGCCGTTTGAGAGGCGCGTTGTTGCATGTGTAGTATTTGGGACGTGTTGTTTTGGAGCTGTAATCGATTTGCCTGTGCTGTGTGAGAAGCCCGTTGTAGCCTTCGCTGCCATTAACGTATGTCTGAGACGGGAGGTGTTTCGTTTTGAATCCGTGCCTGTTGCGATGCAGCACTTTGATTGATAGATTGCGTAATGTGGATCTAGGATGTAGATTTGTGCATATTTGCGTTGTTGATTTGTTTCAGGGTGCACTGTTCCAATGCGATGCAGTATTTGTGCACATATGCGAAAGTAGTATGGGCCATTGCCTTTTGGTGGCCTGATATTTACTCCGGTATATGCAAAAGCAAATGAACTATTGTAGGATCTAATGCAGTTCATAAAGTTTTTACTTTTAGGTACATCGTTAGTTAGAAGCTTTAGTTGAGCTTTGTGTTTTTGGAGTCGAGACATTTTTTCTTTTAGAAATATGGATAAGTAATAAGGATTATTGCACTCACTGTTAATATGGAGCCTTTTCTGCGGTTGAATGGTTAATAGTGCCTTATTGTAATGAGATCCACCTATGCTGCATAGCCGTCTATTTTGTTGTTTCTTTCGTGTTCATGTGTTTGTTCCTGTTATCCTTTCCTTTTCGTTTTGTACCCGTGACCGTGTATTCATGACTTGTTTCTTTCTCAGCATGCGAAATATGGATAAGTAATAAGGAGGATCGCAGTCACTGTTAATATGTTTCCTTTTCTGCAGTTGAACGGTTAATAGTGCTTTATTGTAAGGAGATCCACCTATGCTGTCTAGTGTGAAGGTGTTGACGTTCACTTTAGAATATGTGGCTTTGGGTGTCACTTCTTATGGATGTGTGTGGGGGGGGGGGGGGGTGAGGATTGTTGTTACGCGAGCGTCTTCTTTCTTTTTGTGTTCCTGTGTCTTGTTTGAATCCCCGTCTTTGTGTGTGTCCCGTCCGTTGCTTGTAGGGTCTGTGGGGTGGTTTTGTGTTCTTTTTTTTGTGTTCCATGGGCTTGTTGAATCCCCCTCTTGGTGTGTGTCCCGTCCGGTGCCTGTAGGGGGGGGGGGGGTGCCTTGCTGTTGTGCGTGAGCCTCTTTTTTTTATTTTTTTTTTTTGGGTCTAGTTTCGTGTGCAATGTGTTTCGTGCTTTGCTTGCGTTTGAATACTTTTTTATGTGCCTTTTCCTTTTTTCGGTGCTCTTTGCGCCTCATTTCTCCATTTTTCCTGTGCTCACTCCTTTTTTCTGTGGTCTTGTCCGCCTCTCGCGGCCCCTCATCCGCCTCTCTCGCCCTCTTTTGTCCGCCTTTCTCGGCTCCTCAGCCGACTCTCGCGGACTCTTTTTGCGCCTGCGCAGTACGTCTTTTTGCAGCTACGGCCCATTGCCGGATGTGCCTGCGTCCATCATCCGGTTTAGCATTCTCGGTTAGTAATATGGATAGGAAGTCAGTTTAAGAAGCGTAGTGATTAACAACTGGGTCGGGGAACACAACACAAAGCATTTAATGTGCTGCATTAACTTATGACGGGGTTTCAGAAAATCAAGTAAATTAAACATTGATTTTAGGATGAGTTTAGTTTATGACATTTTACTTTAATTATGAAGTAAACTATGAAAATAAAGTGGAAATGTTGACTTTAGTCTTGACATAAGCGTCAAAATTAAAGTGGAAATGTCGAGAATAAAGTCAGCATGTCGACTTTATTCTTGACATATACCGGTAGTTTGTTTTTTTTCTTCCCTCTTTACTGTATTTTTTTTTTTTCTTCACCGTGGCCCAAATGCACTTCCGTAGGGCTATACCACAAATAGCATTATACAGTAAATGCAAGTTGCAGTTATTTTATTTATGTATATAGCTTAGCTTGAAGCAAGGCTCATATTAATGCAGTTTGCCTAAATGATGGTACAGTTGGTAAGGATGTCATCACAAAGTTGTACTTGTTTTATTTTATTTTAATTTGGTGAATACTGTGTAATGCACCTGGGCTTGAAGTCTTGAAGTAATAGTGCATCTATCAGTAATAATACTATTATTTACTTTATTGTTATTATTTATTAGTTTAAATATTATGCAGTTTATTGATGGTAAAGTTGTTTAAAAAGTCACTTTAATGTGTCAGTGGACAGAGATTGTTAACATTAACAGAAAGTGCAGTTGGTTCACAAAAAATATTTACTATTTATTACTTTTCTAAGACATGTTCAGTGCAGTACAAGTTTTGACAAGCACCTCTGGATATTTTACTAAGTCTAAATACCCCTTTGGATGGTTGAAAATATGTTGTCAAAATCATAGTTTAAGTTTTTGCAAAGTTTGTTCAATAAAAAGGTTCTATATTTTGACTGCAACTGTCATGCAATGTGATTCCTTCTCTTCATTAGTGTCACCCCCTTGAAAACTATCACTTTATGGGGCCATGCAAATCTGTATTAATACTTGTGTGCACATTAAAATGTTTTTTTGTACAATGTACAATTCTCATAACAGTGGAATAGGTTATTCTTAGCCAGTCTACTGCAGTAATTGCAGTGGAAAATGTGGTTAACATTCACTCATGCATGGGGAAAAAAATACCGTCTAATACCGTGAAACCGGGATAATTTAGAAAAATACCGTGATATAGAATTTTGGTCATACCGCCCACCCCTAGTTATAGGCATCGGGGCATTTTTATAAATACAAGTACATGAGCACTCTATCAGACCAAAATCCAATACTAGTATCAGTATTATTCCATACCCAAAGTAAATAGCTCTCCCTGGCCCCAACACATGTGCCATTTGCCTCCGCAGCACTAAAGTTGCCCAAAATCTGAGGCAGCCCAACTGCCATATTATTTCCTGTTTCTGTCATGGTCCACCTAAGGCTTGCAGATGGCCATACTCACAGGCCAATAGGCCTTAGCATTAGGGAAATGTGTAATAAAGTGCTTCTCTTTATGCTGGATCTACCATCTCCTCTGTAGTCCGCAGCATCTTGGAGAACATGCCCTTCTTGAGTCAGTATTATTAGTGAAATATGCATCTTCAGGTTCTAGTTTTTCTTTTGCCTTATGAGCAAAGTATTGCAATTTCTCACTTTGACTGCCCTGTTTATGTGCCTTTTTAATATACAGGGCTTACTTTTCGGTAAAGGCAATGTGAAGCAATTTCAATCACATTTTCATGTAGGAAGAGGTGCTAGAATTGGAAACAATTGCTGGCACTCTTTATTTTTGTTAGCTTGCTGATATATAGGCCCACGTAAAATCCTGGTCATAAGATTACTGAATTGTGCACAATGCTGATATAGTACTGTTTCATACATTTGGTAGTTTAGTACTTGGTCCCAGTTACTACGCAACGCTAGTCCAGAGTCACACCAGGTCCCTAAAGTTATACACTCCATCACTCTACTTCCTAATTTATCCCTTGTGTCTATGAACCATTGAATATGAAGAAAAACTTTCTAACGTCTGTGCAAAATCTGCCCTTAATTTAAAAAAAGTGTCCCGTGTTTTTGTTGCAGAAGTTATTTAAAGTAACACCTGGGATTCACTGTACTAATTCCTTTCACAATTTTAAACACTTTAAGCGTGTTACGTGTTAATCTGTTTGCATAAACTGAAAATATTCATCTTTTTCAATCTCTTCTCATACTGCAACTCATATGTCTTAGTCCTGTAGTCAACCTAGTCACTCTTCTTTGGACTTTGTGTAGCTCTACTATGTCTTTTTTGAAAAATGGAGACCAAAACTGTAAACCTGCAACGTTCCTTGACTTGTACTCCATATATTATGATGTATAACCTAACATTCTGTTAACCTTCTTGATTGCTTCTGTACACTGTCAAGATGTAAGTAGTGAAAAGTCCAATATGACTCCTAGATCCTTCTCATAAGAGAGTAATTTCAAGTTTTAGACCTCCCATTGTGTATTCAAATCTAACATTTTTACTTTGTGTGTAATATCTTGTGGTTACTTACATTGAATTTCATCTGTCACAAATCAGCATCTTATTTCTATATCTATCTGCATCATTTGTAAATATAATAATGGTCCCGTGAAGGACACAGTTTTTAACATTGCCTAATTCTGACGCAGTTCCTTGCAACATAACCCCTTGCCTCTTGTGCTTTAGCCAGCTTTGCACCTATCAACACACTGAGCCCAATCATCCTTTTTAATATAAAGGTCAAATATATACATCAAGGTTTTATATGCTTTAAGAACTTGATTATGAGTATTGTCTGGTCCTGGCAATTTGTTAGATTTACGCCTATTTAATCTATTCACCTTTAAAAGAACAAAATAAGCATAGTATTTATAAAAATACATGAACAGTGATGTGCTGTTTTTACTATATCAAGTAATCAGTCATTATTTGATTTCCGTGTGCTGAATTTGCATGTCTTGAATAATAAAACAGGCTAGTAATTTAACCAATAAATAAGAAATATGATATGGTCAGCCCATGACTTTGTCCATATTTATGCCATGAGTTTAATATATGATGTAAATTTATCAAAATACTATATATGAAGGATGCAATACCATTGCTGTGTTTGTTACTTAAAAGCTCAAATCCTGAGCTTTGGCTTGAACTAAAAATTAACAAAAGTCTTTCTTTCAAAGTCTTAAATGAGTGTACCAGTTTTGTGAATATCTGAGAAGTGTCTTGCTTCTATTTGGCATTGCCTTTAAAAACTCAAAACTTTAAAAGGCTTGAGGCTGAATACCTGGTGTAAGAAAAACAGGTGAGACAAGAAAAAGGTTTGGGGTTCCACCCTGTATATTCGAATTCCTGTGCAATGTGTTTCAATAAGGCTTGAGTAGTCACTTAGGAGTGTCCAAAAATGGGACTGAGGAGTGAGGGAAGACTGGCTGTTTTTATAGCTGCTGAGGAGGAAGGTATCTATCTATCTATCTATCTATCTATCTATCTATCTATCTATCTATCTATCTATCTATCTATCTATCTATCTATCTATCTATCTATCTATCTATATCTATATATATATATATATATATATATATATATATATATATATATATATATATATAATATATACCATACCATACCATTTCATTTTTGGGTACAGTACTTCTTTAAAGGTACAGGGTCCTGGTTTCAGATGTCCGCCATCTCATTGTCTGTGTGGAGTTTGCATGATTTCCTCATATCTGAGTTGTGTTTTTCTATTTTAAAAACACTTTTGGTTATTTGTCCGGTCTAAATTGGCTCTGTATGATTGTGGGTGGGACCGAGTATGAATGATTCTTGAGATGGGCTAACATCACCTCCATGGATGGTTCTTGCTTTGCACTTGGTCCTGAGGCATAAGGCATGTGAAGAAATTTTTGTGCAGTTACCATATATATATTATATTATAAAATTATAAAGTTGTATTTGTATAGTATTTACTGAATTGTGCTTTATACCTGGCCTAGTTCAGTTAGATGAGCTCAGATAGTAAACATTTGAACAAGATGGATTATTGATTTCTGTATCCTAAGAGTTTCTTTGATTTACCTGAGTCCCTAAATAGAAGGAATGGTTCTTGTAACTTCACTTAAAATGGTAGTGTCTATTATCTGCACTGCCACATGGTTTTAATGTTTTAGGTAATTTTGTGTGAAATATTTGGGTCAGTAATGGTATTTAAGCTTGTCATTCTTGAACTATTACTATTATTATCTATTACTTCCGGCGCCGTCACGGACGGCAGCCTGTCTGGCGTGCTCTCTGCATTTACGTTGCTTTTCTTCTTCTTTCTGTTTTTCTCTTATTTATTTTAGTTCATACAGTTAGTTTTTTTTTTTAAGTTTATAGTACTTGTATAGATAGAGTAATTATTTATTTATTAAGACTCGCTAAAAATTTCAGCTTCAACTACTCCTGCACACCTCTGAGATGACCGTGAGGCCACACGGCTCCTTTGTTTACAGCCGGGAGCAGCTGCTGGGGCTCCGGCAGCACAGCCGCGCCGGCATTCGGCACGACATCCCTGCAGAGATCAAGAGGAACTACTGCGGCTGCAGAGCCGGGAAAGCACGATGGCTGAAGAAGAAAAGATTTCGTCTTGCTCTCCCGTCAGTAGTGACTGGTAATGTTAGATCTCTGGCGAATAAGATGGACGAGCTGGCAACGCTAACAAGGACAAAGAAAGTTTTCCGGGAGTGCAGTGTTATGTGTTTCACGGAGACCTGGCTGCACGAAAACATCCCCGACTCTGTTGTGGATTTAAACGGGTTTCAGTGTGTGAGAGCGGACAGGGACACCGGCAGGAGCGAGAAGAAGAGGGGAGGAGGACTCGCTCTTTATGTAAACAACCGCTGGTGTTCCCCCAGTCACGTTAAGGTGAGGATGGCTGTGTGTACTAAACACATTTAACTGTTAGCAGTCGGTCTCCGGCAATATTATCTGCCCAGAGAGTTTTCCATCATTATTATCATCATTGTTTACATCGCCCCCGACGCTAACGCAGCGCAGGCGTATGACATCATCAGCTCGGTGACCGCGGACCTCCTGACTCGAAGTCCGGCCGCGTTTATGGCCGTAACAGGAGACTTTAATCACACAAACCTCTCCACTGTTCTACCCACATTCAAGCAATATGTCGATTGCAAAACCAGAGACAATAAAACACTGGACCTGTTCTATGCCAATGCTAATGAGGTATACACCTCCATCTCTCTCCCTCCCTTGGGCAGGGCTGACCACAACCTTGTCCATCTCCGGCCCCTTTACAAACCTGCCGTCCAGAGACAACCTGCAGTCAAGAAAACTGTCATGAGGTGGACAAGGGAGACAGAGGACACTCTGCAGGGATGCTTTGAGGCAACGGACTGGGATGTTTTCTGCAGTTCCCATGGGGACAATATAGACAATCTGACAGACTGCATCACAGAATACATTAACTTCTGTGTGGACACTGTTGTTCCCAAAAAAACTGTTCGTTGCTTCCCCAACAATAAACCCTGGGTAACTAAAGACATCAAAGCCACACTCAACAAGAAGAAGAGAGCTTTCAGAAACGGTGACAAAGAGGAGTTGAGACTGGTACAGAGGGAGCTGAAATCTAAGATTGCAGAGGGGAAAGACTGCTACAGGAGGAAGCTGGAAAGCAAACTCCAAGAAAACAACCCCAGGGAGGTGTGGAATGGAATGAGGGCCATTACTGGCTTGAAACATTAGAGAGGTGTTGGGATGGATGGAGACGTGGAATGTGCAAACAACCTAAATCTGCACTTTAATAGGTTTGACTCCCCTACGTCTCCTCCCCCCACACTCAGCTCTTCTCACCTTCTCCATTCTCCTCCCCCCTCTCCTGCCCCCACAGCCTGTCTCTCTCTGTCCCTCTCAGCTGATGACATCAGAAGGGAACTGTGTAGACTTCATCCCAGTAAAGCTGCAGGTCCTGATGGCATCAGTCCCAGGGCACTCGGGTGCTGTGCTGCCCAGCTGTGTGGAGTTCTACATCTGATCTTCAACATGAGTCTGAAACTGCAGAGGGTCCCGTCACTCTGGAAGACATCCTGTCTGTTTCCTGTCCCCAAAAAGACCCACCCTTTGACCCCCAGCGACTACAGGCCAGTGGCTCTGACTTCACACGTCATGAAAGTGCTGGAGAGACTTCTCCTGAAACATATGCGTCTGCTGGTGGAGCCCTGGCTGGACCCCCTACAGTTTGCTTATCTGCCCCGTATCGGTGTGGAGGACGCCATCATCTATCTGCTGAACCAGGCTTATTCTCATTTGGACATTGTTGGGAACACTGTGAGGGTCATGTTTTTTGACTTCTCCAGTGCTTTTAACACAATCAGACCATCACTGCTGGGGAATAAGCTCATGGAAATGCAGGTGGACGCCCCATTGGTAGCCTGGATTACGGACTATCTAACCGATCGACCACAGCATGTCCGGCTGAAGAGCTGCTGCTCCGATAGCATCCTGAGCAGCACGGGGGCGCCGCAGGGAACTGTCCTATCACCCTTCCTCTTCACCCTCTACACGTCTGACTTCAGGTACAGGTCTCAGTCATATCACCTGCAGAAATTCTCTGATGACTCTGCCATTGTGGCCTGTATCAGGGATGGACAGGAGGATGAATACAGGAGTGTGGTGGACAGCTTTGTGGAATGGTGTGAGCTAAACCATTTACAGATAAACATCACAAAGACAAAGGAACTGGTTGTGGACTTTAGGAAGCAGGCTCCTTTTCCCACCCCTGTCACCATCAGAGGAACGGATGTTGAGGTGGTTGAGGACTACAGGTACCTGGGGGTACACATTGACCGTAAACTGGACTGGTCCAGGAACACCAACACGGTTTTCAAGAAAGGGCAGAGCCGGCTTTACCTACTGAGGAGGCTCAGGTCTTTCAATGTCTGTAGGAAAATGCTGACTATGTTCTATCACTCTGTGGTAGAGAGCGTAGTGTTTTTTGCAGCTGTGTGCTGGGGCAGTGGGGTGAAGACAGCTGATGCCAACAGGCTGAACAAGCTGATTAAAAAGGCTGGTTCTGTCCTGGGTGTCAGACTGGAGAACCTGGTGGAGGTGTCTGAGAGGAGAATGCTGAAAAAGCTTCTCGGTATCATGGACAACCCCTCTCACCCCATGCACGCCTCCTTGATGGGTCATCAGAGCACACGCAGCAAAAGATTCATTGCCTCCAAATGCAGAACCGAACGCCACAGGAAATCCTTTCTACCTGTGGCAATAAGACTGTATAACTCTTCCTCATTCTGTAGGTGATCTTTTTCAGAATTTTTGTCATTAGGTCTCATTTGGTTTTTTTATTTACTCATCTGTATGTTACTGAATGTTTGTTTCATCCCATCATCACATGCTGCTATCTTATTTATTCATGGCACAAACACTAAGTCACTTTTCATAACCACTTGCACTAATAATCTGTTTTATTATATCTGTTATAGTTTTAGTTATATTTGTTTGTTGCTTTGCACAAATTAGTTATATAGTTATAATACAAACTATTAGTTATAGTTATAGTTATTTGTTACTTTGTTTAGAGTTATTTTGTTATTCTGTTTGCACTATTACTACTGATCTTTTTTACTCTTTACTACCTGATCTTTATTCCTCTTGTTGCACTGAGCATGTATATGACAAAAGAATTTCCCTCTGGATAAATAAAGTATCTATCTATCTATCTCTATCTATCTCTATCTATCTCTCTATCTCTCTCTCTCTCTCTCTCTCTCTCGAGGTTTATTAGCAGCCAGACTTACTGAACTGAAGACCCCAGTATTAAAAAAGGTCAAACTTCTATTAAACATTTTTTTAAATAAATGTGAGCTATACACATTTATCAAATTAACAATTACAGCTTGTTTAATTTTCTTTGTGGCTGTTTGTGGCAGTGTTTAGCATTTACCAGTGGCAGGCAGTTACTTTGGTGCTATTCCAGGAAACTTCATTAAAGCTCAACATCCAATTTCCCAATGATTTTCATATACAGGGCGAGTCAAAATTATGTTACTTAATTGTTTCCACCATTTAAATGTTAACAAAGTTAATTCGTATGTGCTAGATGATTTCCAGGAATGTTTCAACCTGTTCACTATCATGTTCAACACATGTACCATACAGTGGGGCAAAAAAGTATTTAGTCAGCTTAAAAGATGAAAGAGGCCTGTAATTTTCATCATAGGTATACCTCAACTATGAGAGACAGAATGAGGAAAAAAAAAATCCAGAACATCACATTGTCTGATTTTTAAAGAATTTATTTGCAAATTATGGTGGAAAAAAAGTATTTGGTCAATAACAAAAGTTCATCTCAATACTTTGTTATATACCCTTTGTCGACAATGACAGAGGTCAAACGTTTTCTGTAAGTCTTCACAAGGTTTTCACACACTGTTGCTGGTATTTTGGCCCATTCCTCCATGCAGATCTCCTCTAGAGCAGTGATGTTTTGGGGCTGTCGCTGGGCAACACGGACTTTCAACTCCCTCCAAAGATTTTCTATGGGGTTGAGATCTGGAGACTGGCTAGGCCACTCCAGGACCTTGAAATGCTTCTTACGAAGCCACTCCTTCGTTACCCGGGTGGTGTGTTTGGGATCATTGTCATGCTGAAAGACCCAGCCATGTTTCATCTTCAATGCCCTTGCTGATGGAAGGAAGTTTTCACTCAAAATCTGACGATACATGGCCCCATTCATTCTTTCCTTTACATGGATCAGTCGTCCTGGTCCCTTTGCAGAAAAACAGCCCCAAAGCATGATGTTTCCACCCCCATGCTTTACAGTAGGCATGGTGTTCTTTGGATGCAATTCAGCATTCTTTCTCCTCCAAACACGACGAGTAGAGTTTTTTTATCTGACCATATGACATTCTCCCAATCCTCTTCTCGATCATCCAAATGCTCTCTAGCAAACTTCAGACGGGCCTGCACATGTACTGGCTTAAGCAGGGGGACACGTCTGGCACTGCAGGATTTGAGTCCCTGGCGGCGTAGTGTGTTACTGATGGTAGCCTTTGTTACTTTGGTCCCAGCTCTCTGCAGGTCATTCACTAGGTTCCCCCGTGTGGTTCTGGGATTTTTGCACACCGTTCTTGTGATCATTTTGACCCCAAGTGGTGAGATCTTGCGTGGAGCCCCAGATCGAGGGAGATTATCAGTGATCTTGTATGTCTTCCATTTCCTAATAATTGCTCCCACAGTTGATTACTTCACACCAAGCTGCTTACCTATTGCAGATTCAGTCTTCCCAGCCTACAATTTTGTTTCTGGTGTCCTTTGACAGCTCTTTGGTCTTGGCCATAGTGCAGTTTGGAGTGACTGTTTGAGGTTGTGGACAGGTGTCTTTTATATTGATAACGAGTTCAAACAGGTGTCATTAATACAGGTAACGAGTGGAGGACAGAGGAGCCTCTTACAGAAGAAGTTACAGGTCTGTGAGAGCCAGACATCTTGCTTGTTTGTAGGTGACCAAATACTTATTTTCCACCATAATTTGCAAATAAATTCTTTAAAAATCGGACAATGTGATTTTCTGGATTTTTTTTCTCATTTTGTCTCTCATAGTTGAGGTATACCTATGATGAAAATTACAGGCCTCTCTCATCTTTTTAAGTGGGAGAACTTGCACAATTGGTGGCTGACTAAATACTTTTTTGCCCCACTGTATGTGGCACATACATTCTCCACAAAAATTGTATACAAGTATATACATACAAGTATTAGTACCATTAGTGTTAACATAAGTTTGACTCGCCATGTATGTATGTACGTATGAGAGAGGTTTAGTTATTCTATACTGTTACTTTTGTACATGGAATACTTCTGTTTTCCGTGTTGAGTATCAAACTGATTTTAAGACTATCATCAGAAGCTGTGCAAGTGTACTTCCATATGTTGTGTAAACTGAACTGCAGAAGGCTTGTAAAGAGAGGAGTGGGAAAAGCATAGCTAAAATCCATTAAAGCCAAAGCTACAGTGCATCCGGAAAGTATTCACAGAGCATCACTTTTTCCACATTTTGTTATGTTACAGCCTTATTCCAAAATGGATTAAATTCATTTTTTTCCTCAGAATTCTACACACAACACCCCATAATGACAACGTGAAAAAAGTTTACTTGAGATTTTTGCAAATTTATTAAAAATAAAAAAATTGAGAAAGCACATGTACATAAGGATTCACAGCCTTTGCCATGAAGCTCAGAATTGAGCTCAGGTTCATCCTGTTTCCCCTGATCATCCTTGAGATGTTTCTGCAGCTTAATTGGAGTCCACCTGTGGTAAATTCACTTGATTGGACATGATTTGGAAAGGCACGCACCTGTCTATATAAGGTCCCACAGTTGACAGTTCATGTCAGAGCACAAACCAAGCATGAAGTCAAAGGAATTGTCTGTAGACCTCCAAGACAGGATTGTCTCGAGGCACATATCTGGGGAAGGTTACAGAAAAATTTCTGCTGCTTTGAAGGTCCCAATGAGCACAGTGGCCTCCATCATCCGTAAGTGGAAGAAGTTCGAAACCACCAGGACTCTTCCTAGAGCTGGCCAGCCATCTAAACTGAGCGATCAGGGGAGAAGGGCCTTAGTCAGGGAGGTGACCAAGAACCCGATGGTCACTTTGTCAGAGCTCCAGAGGTCCTCTGTGGAGAGAGGAGAACCTTCCAGAAGGACAACCATCTCTGCAGCAATCCACCAGTCAGGCCTGTATGGTAGAGTGGCCAGACGGAAGCCACTCCTTACTAAAAGGCACATGGCAGCCCGCCTGGAGTTTGCCAAAAGGCACCTGAAGGACTCTCAGACCATGAGAAAGAAAATTCTCTGGTCTGATGAGACAGATAGAACTCTTTGGTGTGAATGCCAGGCATCACGTTTGGAGGAAACCAGGCACCACTCATCACCAGGCCAATACCATCCCTACAGTGAAGCATGGTGGTGGCAGCATCATGCTGTGGGGATGTTTTTCAGTGGCAGGGGCTGGGAGACTAGTCAGGATAAAGGGAAAGATGGCTGCAGCAATGTACAGAGACATCCTGGATGAAAACCTACTCCAGTGCGCTCTTGACCTCAGACTGGGGCGACGGTTCATCTTTCAGCAGGACAACGACCCTAAGCACACAGCCAAGATATCAAAGAAGTGGCTTCAGGACAACTCGGTGAATGTCCTTGAGTGGCCCAGCCAGAGCCCAGACTTGAATCCGATTGAACATCTCTGGAGAGATCTTAAAATGGCTGTTCACCGACGCTTCCCATCCAACCTGATGGAGCTTGAGAGGTGCTGCAAAGAGGAATGGGCGAAACTGGCCAAGGATAGGTGTGCCAAGCTTGTGGCATCATATTCAAAAAGACACGAGGCTGTAATTGCTGCCAAAGGTGCATCCACAAAGTATTTAGCAAAGGCTGTGAATACATATGTACATGTGATTTCTCAGTTTTTTTATTTTTAATAAATTTGCAAAAAGCTCAAGTAAACTTTTTCACGTTGTCATAATGGGGTGTTGTGTGTAGAATTCTGAGGAAAAAAATGAATTTAATCCATTTTGGAATAAGGCTGTAACGTAACAAAATGTGGAAAAAGTGATGCGCTGTGAATACTTTCCGGATGCACTGTATATAAGGCGAGAACTTTTTCTCTTTAACAAATCACGTAATTACCCCAGTAAACCTTGGATAGCTTCCAGCCAAAACAGTACATTTAAAACCACTTGGCGAAACAAAGCGTAAAGAGTCATGCTTTACAGCATGTGCTCATTAGTTTGTTTGAATGGCCTTCGAATGAGATTTAACCAATCTCTGGTGTCTGTACATTTTGCCGGATCATTTTTTGATTCATCATTATACTTAATGTCATTGAACATAAATTTATTGGATTAGTGTCATTCAGGAGAGCACAGAGGGTGTGCGGTAGATGCAGGCAAAAACCTGAGCAGTAAATTATGTGTTTCTACTGTGATTTGTTTTACAAGTGAAGGCAAAAAATGAAGTGTAATTATTTATTCTTATATTCATTACTTTTACAAACCTGATTATTCTATTAATAGAGCGGTGGTACCTTTCCCAGGCAAACTGGGTGCAAGACTAGAACCATGTATAGATGTACATTTTAATGTAGCAGTGGTTTATGCATCCACACTCAACTTATGCTGGGCCAAATTAGAATCATCTGTCAAACTAACCTGTACATCTCAGGGATGTGATGAAAAACCTAGTATTTGGTGAAAGGCCATAGAAACATGTTATTACATACAAACTATACCAGTATTTTTCAGTCAGTTTGGGTCACGGGTTTGCTGCTGCTGGGTCTGATGATCGCACTCAAATCATTAAGAGGGTCCTCCCCTGATTGTGATCAAATTTCCAAGGGGTACCCTGGTGGGTTATGAAAAAATTAACAAGTGGGTCACAACAGTTAAGATTGAGGAAAACTGATCTATATACAGATAGACAGATAGATATATACTTTATTAATCCCAAGGGGAAATTCACAATAACTGATTTGAATTGATTTTGTCTCCAAAACAGTGAGATAGCAGCATTAATCCTGGTACCACTGAATTTCAATAACATGAAAAACTAGGGTGATTTGCCCCCTGCTTGCTTTTTTTGCCTACCAAATCCCCCCCACCCGCGGCCCGTGCTATGTGCCAGCCACTTTGTGTCTCTGCCGTTCGCATATGTAGATTTCACTTTCACCAAACAACAAATCTTTTAATTCTCGCGGATATGCCTCATCATTGGGAAGAAACGCTACTTTTCCCTGATGGCAACATGAATTAGACTATCTACAAGTCTCTGACTTAAAAGTTCAAATCCGAACAATATATTCGATATCTTTTCACTGTTCCGTTATTTCACTGAGTAATAATTTCCGTTAGTAAAGATTGCATTAGCGCAAACAATCATTTTGAATTTTAGTACTTTCATTATCTCTAACCTGCTCTGCATGTATATCGTGCCAACGTTTTTGAATTCTTTACGACATTCTACTTTGTCATCTACTCTTTGACTTTTATTTCCAGCCCCGGATGTAGTTAAATCTCTTGGCACAAAGTCTAGTCTCGTGGGACATGAAAGTACAGTGGTGTGAAAAACTATTTGCCCCCTTCCTGATTTCTTATTCTTTTGCATGTTTGTCACACAAAATGTTTCTGATCATCAAACACATTTAACCATTAGTCAAATATAACACAAGTAAACACAAAATGCAGTTTGTAAATGGTGGTTTTTATTATTTAGGGAGAAAAAAAATCCAAACCTACATGGCCCTGTGTGAAAAAGTAATTGCCCCCTGAACCTAATAACTGGTTGGGCCACCCTTAGCAGCAATAACTGCAATCAAGCGTTTGCGATAACTTGCAATGAGTCTTTTACAGCGCTCTGGAGGAATTTTGGCCCACTCATCTTTGCAAAATTGTTGTAATTCAGCTTTATTTGAGGGTTTTCTAGCATGAACCGCCTTTTTAAGGTCATGCCATAGCATCTCAATTGGTTTCAGGGCAGGACTTTGACTAGGCCACTCCAAAGTCTTCATTTTGTTTTTCTTCAGCCATTCAGAGGTGGATTTGCTGGTGTGTTTTGGGTCATTGTCCTGTTGCAGCACCCAAGATCGCTTCAGCTTGAGTTGACGAACAGATGGCCGGACATTCTCCTTCAGGATTTTTTGGTAGACAGTAGAATTCATGGTTCCATCTATCACAGCAAGCCTTCCAGGTCCTGAAGCAGCAAAACAACCCCAGACCATCACACTACCACCACCATATTTTACTGTTGGTATGATGTTCTTTTTCTGAAATGCTGTGTTCCTTTTACGCCAGATGTAACGGGACATTTGCCTTCCAAAAAGTTCAACTTTTGACTCATCAGTCCACAAGGTATTTTCCCAAAAGTCTTGGCAATCATTGAGATGTTTCTTAGCAAAATTGAGATGAGCCCTAATGTTCTTTTTGCTTAACAGTGGTTTGCGTCTTGGAAATCTGCCATGCAGGCCGTTTTTGCCCAGTCTCTTTCTTATGGTGGAGTCGTGAACACTGACCTTAATTGAGGCAAGTGAGGCCTGCAGTTCTTTAGACGTTGTCCTGGGGTCTTTTGTGACCTCTCGGATGAGTCGTCTCTGCGCTCTTGGGGTAATTTTGGTCGGCCGGCCACTCCTGGGAAGGTTCACCACTGTTCCATGTTTTTGCCATTTGTGGATAATGGCTCTCACTGTGGTTCGCTGGAGTCCCAAAGCTTTAGAAATGGCTTTATAACCTTTACCAGACTGATAGATCTCAATTACTTCTGTTCTCATTTGTTCCTGAATTTCTTTGGATCTTGGCATGATGTCTAGCTTTTGAGGTGCTTTTGGTCTACTTCTCTGTGTCAGGCAGCTCCTATTTAAGTGATTTCTTGATTGAAACAGGTGTGGCAGTAATCAGGCCTGGGGGTGGCTACGGAAATTGAACTCAGGTGTGATACACCACAGTTAGGTTATTTTTTAACAAGGGGGCAATTACTTTTTCACACAGGGCCATGTAGGTTTGGATTTTTTTTCTCCCTAAATAATAAAAACCATCATTTAAAAACTGCATTTTGTGTTTACTTGTGTTATATTTGACTAATGGTTAAATGTGTTTGATGATCAGAAACATTTTGTGACAGAAACATGCAAAAGAATAAGAAATCAGGAAGGTGCAAATAGTTTTTCACACCACTGTATATCTCTGAAGAAGTCACGTCTTGTCTCAGGCTAAAAAGTCTCGTCTTGTCCCAGGATTTTTTTTATTATAATAGAGATATTTTGCATGGAAATCAAATTTATGGATATAACTGAAGCACTGTTACATATTATTAATAGATACATATTTAAGAGGAATATAAAAAGTAAAATATTTGCAGTTTTCTAAAAAGCCATCGGACACCAGTAGTGCAAAATAATGACGTTATGGTTACTAATGAATGTATCTGTTTTCTTCAGCTCCTTTTTTTTTTTTTTTTTTTTTTTTTTTTTTTTTTATTCATCAAGTTCTTAGGTAATCAGAGGTAAAGCTGATGACAGCAGAACAAGGAGGGTTCCAGTCCCCTGATAGAATGTTAGTTTAACGCAGATAAAAAATTCATAGGTTGAACAATGAACATTACAAATGTTGCTATCAAGATGCTTCATAGCAAATCACTAATGTAACTGAATGCTAATAAAAATGTGTATTGTTAAAGTGGTTTCCAAGACATGCATACAAACCGATCTGCTCTTTTATATAGAGAAGGTGAACATATGTGGGTCAGCTAAAAAGTTTTAGTATTTACACAATTAGATTGTGTCATATTGGCTGCAGATCAACAGCATATAAAAGTTAACGGTACTATTCTTTGTGTAAAGAATAGATATTCTTGTGCAAAAATAACCCACTTACTCCATAGGTATGACCATCTTCTGAGTTATTTGATTTCTTACCTCATGAATGAGTAAAATGGTTTATTCTTCACAAAATACTTTACATTTTGCCCCATTTCCTTGTTAGCATTACCACTTGATGTGCTCTTTAGAGAATTTGATTGACTAATTGTGAACAAAAGGGCATTGGTGCTTTGTGTTTTGTACAATGTGTAGCCCCTTAATTAAGGTTATTTCAATGTGCATCTATTATTCAAGGACATAATGCACTCAATCTCTTTGTTATATGTTGGTTTGTAGGTTTTAATTATACTAATTAATGCTGAAGACAAACTTGTTTAATGTACATAAATGTTTACTAATATAAACAGTATTTTATGTAATTTTTATTTACCAGTATAATAAAAAACACAGTATTGTTTGTGTAGCATCCTACTGATGAGTAAAAACAACATGAAATATTCAATATGCTATTGTTACTGGCGTTTGTATGTTTTTTTGTGGAAGTGCCTAATTGCTGCTGTTGCTAGTCTTGTAGAAGTCTTTTATAGAATGTTCAAATGCTTATCTTTTTTTTAATGTTTGACATTTATTGTTTACTAGTATTTGATTTTATCAATTTTGAGTATTTTTTTTTTGTACTTTAGTTTTTAGTTTAGAACACAGATGATAAATCTAAGAACATGCACTGTTTCCTAGTCTTGTGTAATGTAATTGGATTCACAAAATGAAACAACTCGCATATACTGTAGGTCTATGTTTTCAGGAAGGCAAGTCTATGCTCCCTAAAACTTCAAATCTTAAGAAAAGCTAATCAAAGGACTTGGTTTCATATTTTCTGGGCTATTTTCAATATAATTCAAATCGTAAATAGCAGTAACAGTGTGAGGAGCAAACAGTTTTGCCACAACCATTAAGGTATACTCCATAGCACTGTAGTTTTTCTGTAGTATGCTTTAGACAGTCTGTCTCCATTGCTGAAGAGACTTGCTTTTTTACTAGACAGTCCCTTTATTGTGTTTGCTTTGGAGAAATTTGTACTGCTATGATTGTGGTATTTTCATTTGAGTCAATCCTTGTCAGATCAACAGGCTATAGAAAATGTCCCCAATTAACCATCTTTGATTTGCTTTATACTTAGGCTTGTAGTTAATTACTTTCAGATATACAGAGAATTTAAAAAGAGGTTTGACCCTAATTTTACTGTGTAAAGGGTGATACTAAAATTAAAAAAAAACAGTGTTCCATGATGTGGAACTGTTAATGCTATGTGCATGAAATTTTCAGAATGTGTTATTTAGCAGGGTTGAGTGAACCCTACATACCTCACACACATGCATGACAGGTATCAAATATGCCGTGTTATACTAATTATAAACATTATTGTTCTTTTAAGGCATATAAATATTACTGGTAGTAGTAGTAGTAGTAATAGTAGTAGTGTGTGTGTGTGTATGTGTATATGTGATGAAATAAGAGGACAAAAACCAAGAAAAAGATTGGGAGAAGTTTCCCTGTATAATGTCTGGCATTCAGGTACTCAAAAAAGGCTGGAAAATGGTCAAAAAGTTGAAAAAACATTAGACAAAACAAAGCAGACAGTTGGGTTATTTATATAATGGCAGGGTGAAGGAAGTTGAGGGCAGACAGGATGCAACATCATCCTGGGTGGCTGAAAGTGATGTCATCAAAGGTGAGTTGGAAGTGACACTTTTCCCATGAGCCAGAAAAGATGGTACCAAGTGGGACTGGAGTGGAAAAGAGTTGTTAATCTTCGTTATAATCCCTTGTCTTTTATTATTTCACGCTCACTTCGACCCTTTGACTACCCCCTAAGTAAATGTGTGTGACAATAAAATATATATATATATATATATATATATATATATATATATATATATATATATATATACTACCAGTGAGCTTTTAAACCTGTGAATCCACAAAATTTGTAATGTTAACTATATTTGTAACCATCTTTTACAAGTACAAGCTGTGTGCTTGTATTTACCTGTCAAATATGACAGGACTCCCGCTGGGTCACTCTTGGATTGTGCAAGCTATTAAAGTACACAATATTTCTTTGCAGTTTATTTAAATTATAGTATTGGGTTTGGGAGAATATGGCAGAATAAAAACATTGCCTATTTAGATGCAAAATGCTTGTATTAATTCATAGATGCTTATAATGTGCATTTGTCTTTGGTGTAAAATATAGTATGTTTGATACCTTAGTTAATATAAATTGCTTCAAAGTACTAAATTCATATTTTGTGCATGTACAGTACTAATTAAAACAAACTTTTTTCAGTAGTGCAATTCTTTTAATGAATGTCATACTTGGCCAATATGCATTTAAAATGTAGATGTACAATGATCTTTTCCATTTTTAATGAGTAATAACTCAAAATTTAAAAGATCTGATGTGATTTAGTGTGGAGATATAGAGGGCCAATTGCTCTGTGGCACAAAATACTTTTTTTTATATATTTTTCATCAAGCCCTAAATATGCATCTGTGGAGTAGCTATTTTAGAAGTTAGACATCTAATACTAAAAAACAATCCCTGAAAACTTCATTTGTCTAGTGTTAACAGTTTAAAAGTTATAAATTATGGAACATTGTCATTTTTTAGTAACACTCACTTTTTTAGTAAAATTACAGCCACGCCCCATTTTTAAAGTTGCCGTATTTAAGAAATGAAGTTTCAAGCATAACATTTGGCAAGCTACTTTTTGCATACAACATTATTTCCATAAAGTATGAAGCAAATCTGAAATGGTCAGTCAGGAGGCCTAAGTTGATATCACGTGGATTGACCCATCTCTGGCTACTGTGTTTTACTTAAATAAAAGTAATACACAGTAGTACTTTAAGTAATTACTTAATACTTTAAGTAATACTTTACTTACTAAGTATTTTATAGATTCTTCTGTTTTTTTTATTATTCTATTTTTACTCTGTAGCACTTTGGGATTGCTAAAATATAAAGTGCAATATAAATAAAATTTATTATTATTATTATTATTATTATTACTTGAAGCATGCTGTGCATGTAACACAGAGAGGGAGTGAATTTTGATTTTTACTTTGCTTTTGAATTTCAGTCCTTTTATGTATAAATAGCAACAATGGTTTCCTGTCATCCTTTTCATATTTCTTAATAAACTGCTGTCCAAAAGAACAAAGTATTCTTTTTTTTTTTATGTATGTGAGGGAGAGAGACCAAATTTTAGCAGTGACTTTTTAATATGCTGTTTTTGCCTTATATGGCAGAGTTCATTTTTTATGATTTGTTAGATTCTCAAAATTGTAACTTTCATTATAATTTCCCAGGGCTATATGTTAGGAAGTATTCTAGGTCTGGTCATTCTGAACAATTGACTGTATGTGATTATTTTTCAAGTTAAAACTGATTTTTATCCTTATGGTGCAGTTGTCATGTAGCATTTATTAGCTCTACAGCTAGAATAATTTTTCATTCTATGGATGGAAATTATTGAACTGTCTTTTTTACTGTCTTATTACAGCTTTTCCTGGCAAGGACTTATTTGGTTAGAAGTGAAAAATGTGCCTTGACTATAATATTTCTCTTAATGTCTTATATGGTACTCTGGACGCTAGTAAAACTTAATAGATAAGAAAAAAGATTTTCCTTGCTTTAAACTGCTCAAATCAAACTCTAAGTATCTATTCTTCAAATTTTTGTTTAGAAAAAATGTGTAATTACATCATGGTGAACTTTCTAAGCCGGTTTGTTTTTCTAAGCACATTATTGTATAACTATTGTAGTCATATCTTTATACAATGCTTATATTACCATATCTTTGCTCGGTGTCAGAGCTGCTTGAGTTAACTTTACTAACAAAGTTACAGTGCAACTGAGATGCCTAAAATTAGCTGATAAAATCATTTGACTCAAGTAGTAGCTGCTCAAAGCTTCCTTTGCTCCGTCTGTCTGTCTTTATCAGAGTAAGAAATCTATAACATATGTACCTAAAGATGACTGTGACAGAGTTAGCTAATCTAAACACCTTTTGTATTTTTAATATTTGGTTAAGTCATTTTTATGTTTGTGCATTCAGTTCAGTTATTGGAAGTGGATGGTGAGAATTAATAAATTAGTGTTTTACTGACTTAATTATAAAATGGGGTAATGACCTGGGTTTTTTGAGTAAAATAGCTGAAAGAAATGTTACCTTTGTGGACCAGCCCCCAGAATAGTGAAGGCCGCTTGGATTAAAACTTGATTTTTACTTGCCTCAATTGGAGGTTGCACTTGTTCTGTAGAATTTTCACATTCTCCATTAGTGTTTGTTGATTTTCATTCTACACCCCTAATGAAGTGCAGCTTTAGTTAATAGGTAACTAAATTTGACCCTTGTGAATAAGCATGGTGTGACTGAGTGTGAGCATCATGCTGAAGTAGCACTGTGTCCAGAGTTGGATCCTGCCATGTGCCCAGGAGCCCCATGCTCTGGTTCTTTGCAACTCTCACATTGTAATTAAGCAGTTGGCTTTAAAGAACATTCATAGAAATGGTGTTGTAATACACTAAACCAACATCCTCAAACTTTTACAACAAAAAGGGATAAGTTGTATAGCAAGTGCCTCACAAAAGGCATGCATTGCCTTCAGGAACTAACTACAAAGGCAACTAATTTTAAATGACATTAACATTTTGATGATTTTGTGTTTACAATTTCACTTTTAAATTATCCAGACCTAATCCTACTAACACTTTTTGTGTACCTTTGCAATTGAGGAAGGAAACATGCAAGCATCAGTAGAATTATTTGACTGATGGGAACTGCATAATATGGCCAAACCTCCACTCCCTGCCCTTACCATTTCTACTGCCTATGTGAAGTAGTAATTCAGTTTTAACCCATCAATTATATGCAAATATCTCAGGAGGCTACAGTCTTGAGAGTGATTTTCTTCGAAACATTAAAATGTACCACAAGTATGTGTAAATATTTGTGTTGTGACAGTGTAGGAATTTGTACCGCTCAATCAATTGGATTGTAATGGAAGCGCACATCATTAAGTACTGATGTATTCTTTTTTTTTTCGGACAAAGAAATGTACAACAGATATTGGAAGAGAGTCCAGAAACTGATCAAGATGGTTTTTAAACTTTTAATAGCCTCCTGCTGGCTTTAATTGTTTGGTTAAATTGAAATAACTCAAATACTAAAATAAAAAAATAGTGTGAACATTTTAAGAAATGTTAAACACATACACTACCGGTCAAAAATTTTAGAACACCTCAGGTTGTAGAGAGACAGGAACGTTATTCAAACATTGCAAACAAACATTTGTCTCTTTTTCAAAAGTTTAAACTGTGCTCCATGACAAGACAGAGATGACAGTTCCGTCTCACAATTAAAAGAATGCAAACATATCTTCCTCTTCAAAGGAGTGCGCGTCAGGAGCAGAGCATGTCAGAGAGATAGAGAAAAGCAAACAAATCAATAGGGCTGTTTGGCTTTTAAGTATGCGAAGCACCACGGCACAAAGCTGTTGAAGGCGGCAGCTCACACCCCCTCCGTCAGGAGCCGAGATAGAGACAGAGTTTGTTTTTCAATCAAAAATCAATACGTGCCCTTCGAGCTTTTAAGTATGCGAAGCACCGTGCAGTATGTCGCTTCAGGAAGCAGCTGCACAGAAGGTAGCAACGTGAAGATAATCTTTCAGCATTTTTAGACGAGCGTCCGTATCGTCTCGGTGTGCGAACAGCCCCCCTGCTCAATCCCCCTACATCAGGATCAGAGAAAGTCAGCGCAAGACAGAGAGAAAAGTAAGCAATCTAGCTTCTCAGCCATCTGCCAATAGCGTCCCTTGTATGAAATCAACTGGGCAAACCAACTGAGGAAGCATGTACCAGAAATTAAAAGACCCATTGTCCGCAGAAATCCGCGAACCAGCAAAATATCTGCGATATATATTTAAATATGCTTACATATAAAATCCGCGATGGAGTGAAGCCGTGAAAGGCGAAGCGCGATATAGCGAGGGATTACTGTACAATGAATGGCCTAAAATGGTGAAAAGGTAAGCCGTAAACTGCTAGAGGTTTAAATTTCAAGTTTTGGTTGTCAAAAACTGAAAAAAGGAAATTTCAAAATATTACAAATGGGCCTTCTTCAGGGAACAACAAATAAGTTACAACCTACATATGTTTTGTAGCAATTAAAGTAAATTAAGCCTTCAATGTTGAAGCAAACAGTTTGCATGGGTGTCCCAACCTCTGTTAATTACTTAAAACCCTCTGTCTAACTTAAAGCAGAGTTGGAACAGACTGTATTACTACACCCTCTGAAGTACTACTTGGACAATATATTACACTGGCATAGAAAAATAAACAATGGCAAATAAAAAAAATAAGGAATCGCCAAGTGTACAAAGTATTCTCCAAATGTTTGATTCATCAAAGTAGCCACCTTCTGCTGATATAACAGACAAAATATCAATCACTTACTCTTTGTGTAAGTCACCAACCACCTCCAGCAAAAGAACCCAAGACCATCACACTTTCTCCTCTATGTGACAGTTGGTGTCACACACCGAGGAACCATCCTTTCACCTACTCAACGGCATACAAATACCTTGCGCGATAAACCAAAGATTTCAATTTTTGATTTATCTGTCCATAAGACGTTCTTCCAGTCTGCAGTAGTCCACAGCCAGTATTTCAAGGCCCTACTTTGTCCTTTAAGGAATGGCTTTCATATTGCCACTCACTCTGCCAAACCTGCAGCACAAAGTCACCTCTTCACAGTAGAAACTAAGGCTTATTTCGACCACTGTTAAGCTGTGTGTGAATATCACACAAGCTGGTGACTCTCTGAGACTTGTCATATGATTGGGACGTGACTTAGGGTCTGTCAGATCTCTTCCTATCAGAGTTTCTTCCAGTTTCCAATTGCCTTTGGATTGTGTAGGACACTGTACTCGCTGACACTTTGATTTTTTTTTTTGCTAATTTTTCATAATTAAAGGCTTACACTTCTAAGGTTAATTATGTGTCATTTCATTTGTTAATTGCTGTTTTATTTCTATTATCCCTGGAATTTACAGTTTTCTAGTGTGTAGAGGGTGTAGTAACACAGTCTGTTGCAACTCCAACAGACAGGGCGGCTTTAGGTAATCAACAGAAATTGGGACACCTGTGCAAATTGTTTGCTTCAACTTGTGAGGTTTAGTTAACTTTAATTACTGCACAACATCTGTAGGTTGTAACCTATTAGTTGTTGGTCCATTTTTAATATTCTGAAATTATCTCTTTGTATGTCAGAGGACCGGGACATCGTGAAGTGGGATCAAGCCTCATGTGGGGAGGCAAAATGGGGGGGTGGGGGGATAAAGGGGGGAGAGAAGGAGAGCAGGCTATATCTAATCTATTCTTCTAATCCCTATAACTATAAATATCAATGCAACAATAAGCTAAAATGCAATAACTCATGGGGAATTTTGAAATTAAGATTAAAACTGCCTCACTACCAGTTAAGACTATAAAATGACATTAAAAACTCAGAATCAATGTCTCCATGATGGGACAGTTAACTTTGTGAGCTGGAATGTTAAAGGCCTGAATCACGAATTAAAGAGAAAGCATGCTCTCACCTAACAGGCTTAAACACTAAAATAGTATTTTTACAGGAGACCCACTTACTAAGCAAGGATCAGTTCAGACTACAATAAGACTGGACTGGCCAAATATTCCATTCTAGCTTTATAAAGAAAACTAGAGGGGTGGGAATTCTCATACACAGAACAGTTCCATTTGTAGCATCAGATGTAGTATCGGACCCTGAAGGGAGATATGTGATGGTCATGGGCAACTTATATAACAGTAAAATGATTTTGATAAATGTTTATGCACCCAATGACTATGATAAGGAATTCATGCAAAATCTATTTGCATCCATTCCCAATGTGAACACTCATAAAATTATAATGGCTGGGGACTTTGTTTTAAATCCACTGTTAGATAGGACTCCTGTGACACAGGAGGGACAACATCTAATACTGCAAAGACAATTACACAGTTTTTAAATGACCACAACTTATCAGACCCCTGGAGGTTTCTTAACCCAAACTCAAGAACATATTCGTTCTTCTCACCTGTGCATTATAGCTACTCAAGAATTGATTATTTTTTTATAGATGATAATTTCCTGCCTACGATTAAATCATGCAAATACGACACAAATGTTATCTCCGACCATGCCCCTCTAGTCTTGGAGCTAAAATCATTAAGCCCCTCACACTCACCTCGCTGATGGCGCCTTAACCCTCTTCTATTGGCAGACGAGAACTGCACAGAATTTATATCCAAACAAATCAGCTTCTTCCTAGAGACAAA
Source organism: Erpetoichthys calabaricus (assembly GCF_900747795.2). Classification (NCBI taxonomy): domain Eukaryota; kingdom Metazoa; phylum Chordata; class Cladistia; order Polypteriformes; family Polypteridae; genus Erpetoichthys; species Erpetoichthys calabaricus. The sequence goes on along the minus strand of NC_041400.2, from coordinate 40,682,379 downwards.
CACGCCCACAGAGGTTTCTGCAGGAACACTCTGGGGAAACTCTAAAGGCCTTCTTAAGAGGACAGATTATTTCATATCTTTCCCACAGAAATAAATTAGAAACCAAGAAAGTGTCAGAGCTAAGAAGCGAAATTACTAGGATAGATGAAGAACAAGCCAGGCGTCCAAGTGAAGCTCTCCACAGGAAAAGGCAGGCCCTGCATACAGAACTTAACATCTTAACAACTAAAGAAACTGAACAACTTATTTATAACTCTAGACATCATTACTATGAACACGGAGAAAAAGCTAATAAGCTTTTAGCTCAACAAATTCACAAACAAGAAGTTCGCAATGCAATACCAGTAATCGCCAACACGAATGGAGAAGAAATTATTGACCATAACCTCTAAATGCGTGCATTATATTTTTATTATAAACTAGCGACCTGGCGCGCGCTACGCTGCGCGTTGGATGACCACAGTTGGACTCCCTGTTTAAACACGGCTGCCAGTCGTGAACTGGGTCCTTCATCGCACCGCATTTGATTTTTGCATGGGAAACAAAATTTCAAAACAAAACCCATGATTCACAAAGTGTGGGACGCAGACTAATCAGAAGGGGTTTCAGTTGCCTTTCGTTGTGCGGTAGAGAGGCGTCGTTGAGCTAATTTGTGTGAATGCTGACTGTCCGTTTCTTGCGAGCGACTGGCACGCCTTTGCCTCTTTGCTTCGTGATGACGCTGTAATGTGTCCTCTCTCGCAGCAGCAGGTTCAGTTGCCTTTCGTTTCGGCATTGTTCCGTAAGGTCTCCTCCGTACAAGTGCACATGGGTATCTGAAGACGGAAAGGCATAGTGGGCCGGAAGGGAGAAAATGGAAAATCGTGGCTTGAAACACACGAATTGGTGACCAGGGGAACCATCCGACTCAGACGCGGGGCTCAAAATACTCACGTGCACAAAGGGGAAAGAACGGAGGGGGGTAAGCAGGAATTCTGAGAGGGGAAGGACTGGGGCTTTTCTACGGGGGCGGCTATACAGCCAAAAGGAACCCGGACACGGACGCCACGCTGGACTTTTATTATATACATCCTTATATTCTACTGATCTCAAAGAAGACAACACACAATCTAATGCATTTCTGGATACATTACAGACACTACAAATAGATGCTTTAAGTGCTGAGGAACTGGATAAACCTCTAACGCTAACAGAATTATTAGATGCTATAAAGTCACTTCAAAGCGGGAAATCAGCAGGCCCTGATGGTTACCCCATAGAATTTTATAAGAAATTCTCCACTCAGCTAGCTCCCCTCTTATTGGCAACATTTACAGAAGCTAGAGACGACCAAATACTTCCTCAAACATTTCGTCAAGCATTAATCACCGTCTTTCCTAAACAAAATAAGGACTTGTTACAATGTGCATCATACAGACCAATTTCACTCCTGAATAATGACGTTAAGATTCTCTCAAAAATTCTAGCTAGAACGATGGAGAAAGTGCTGCCCTCTGTAATATCACAGGATCAAACTGGATTTATTAAAGGCAGACACCTATCTTCCAATCTCCGATGCTTGTTTAATGTTATATATTCACCAGCAAAATCAAACACCCCAGAGATATTACTATCATTAGACGCAGAAAAAGCATTTGATATGATTGAATGGAACTACCTTTTCACTGCATTAGAGAAATTTGGATTTGGCCCGAATATTTGTGCATGGATCAAACTACTGTATACCAATCCAGAAGCTTCAGTTTGTATTAATAACATTTGCTCAGACTACTTTAAGCTAGAACGTGGTACCAGACAAGGATGTCCCTTGTCGCCACTGCTGTTTGCAATCGCCATTGAACCACTGGCAGTTCACTGCCGAAATTCTTATCAGATAAAGGGGATTGTCAGAGAAGGACTGGAACAGAAAATTTCTCTATATGCAGATGATATGGTTTTATATATATCAGACCCAGAAAACACTGTCCCTGCAGTTTTAACAGCATTAACAGAATTTCAAAAGATGATAAGGAATTCATGCAAAATCTATTTGCATCCATTCCCAATGTGAACACTCATAAAATTATAATGGCTGGGGACTTTAATTGTGTTATAAATCAACTCTTAAATAGGACTCCTGTGACAGGACTGACGACATCTAATACTGGTCTTAGAATTAATCTGAATAAAAGTATACTCTTTCCAGTGAATTCACAAGCATATAATATTAGATTGGACACCCTACCTTTTACCATAGCAGATCAGTTTAAATACCTAGGGGTAAATATAACAAGTAAACATAAAGCTCTTTATCAACAAAATGTTGCCGTCTGTATGGAAAAAATTAAGCAAGACTTGCATAGATGGTCAGCCCTTCATCTAACTCTAGCCGGAAGAATTAACATTATTAAGATGAATATCCTTCCTAAACTTCTTTTTTTATTTCAAAACATTCCAATATATATCAATAAATCGTTTTTTAAACAGTTAGATTCAACAATAACCTCATTCATTTGGAACTCAAAACACCCATGTATCCGAAGAGCGACCCTACAAAGACCTCAGGCAGAAGGTGGCATGGCTTTACCTAATTTTCAGTTTTATTACTGGGCAGCAAACATGCAACCCATAAAAACCTGGACACAAATATATGAACATACACAGGCTTAGTCCGCAATAGAAGTAAAATCCTGTAGTACTTCTTTATACTCCCTGCTCTGCTCTCCAATAAATGCAAGTTATCTATAATAATAAAAGGCAAAGCCCTCACTGACTGACTGACTCACTGACTCACTCATCACTAATTCTCCAACTTCCCGTGTAGGTGGAAGGCTGAAATTTGGCAGGCTCATTCCTTACAGCTTACTTACAAAAGTTAGGCGGGTTTCATTTCGAAATTCAAAGCGTAATGGTCATAACTGGAACATATTTTTTGTCCATACACTGTAATGGAGGAGGCGGAGTCACGTATCGCGTCATCACGCCTCCTACGTAATCACGTGAACTAAAAACAAGGAAGAGATTTACAGCACGAGTCACACGCGGGAACGAAGGTAAATGACGTTAATTTTTGACTGTCTTTTAATACTGTGTAAGCATACATATTAACACATGTGCAATTAAACGTGTGCATTTACGGGGTGATTTCTCAGGCTTAAAAGCTCACCTTTTATCAAACGCGGGAACAAAGGTAACTGACGTTGTTCACTGTCTTTTAATACTGTGTAACCATACATATTAACACATGTGCAATTAAACGTGTGCATTTACGGGCTGATTTCTCAGGCTTAAAAGCTCGCCTTTTACTAAAAAGGTAAATGCAAAACTATTTTCAATCAGTTTATTGAAACGCTCCCGTTAAGGATTGCAATAACATATTCGCGAGATAAAAGAACGAAGTAGGGGGAAATGGAGGAAGAGCCACGAACAGCTAACAGCAAAAAATTAATTAAACAATTGACAACGGAGCGAGTTAAGCATACAAGCATGTTCATAAGGGAAAGAAAGCACGGTGTAAAACGTAAGTTTAAATTAAGTTTATAGAAACGCTCCCGCTGTGGATTACAATAACATATTCGCGAGATAAAACTTTAATGACAACACACGAGGTATAAACGAACCACACGCCATGGCGCAACGTTAGGGGCAACAGTTTCAACCATTCTATGATCTGCTTCTCGCAACTGAAAGACGGCACATGGCGGATGTTAGCCGACTTGCTGACCGCAACGTTAGGGGCTTCAAGTATGGCGCTGACGCCACATCTCAGTGCCAACACTTTGCAGACTGTACTTAAAAGACACGCCCTCCTCACTGGACAGTTAAAAACACCAATCAAACTAACGATGACATCAAGTATTACCCAATCAAAAGTAGGAAAGGAGGCATCTTCATAAAATGCGTGTGGGATGATTTGCATGAGACGCTGCTTTAAAAAAAAAATGATAAAAAAAATACGGGATAAATCCCGTCCAGTATTGATTCAAAACGGGACGCGCAATTTCATTCTCAAACGCGGCATGATTCCGTATTTTAAAGGACGGGTGGCAACCCTACAGTGCCAGGTAACCACCCATACAATCACATTGTGATTCAGACTAGGAATGCAATGAATGTAATTACCCCGATCTACATACAAGGCGAAAGTCTTGCAACATTCAAAGATGATGGTTTGGGATAAGTACACCATACAACATAAAAGAGCTTATGAAGCCTTGAACCGAAAAAAGCAAGATCTCAGAGATCGTAAAAAAAAAAATAGGAGGTAATGTCGTTTTACTCGCTGTAGATTTTAGTCAAACATTACCACTTATTTCACGAGGGAGACCAGCAGATCAACTCAACGCGTGTTTAAAATCCATGCTTCTCCCACACTCGGTTATATGTCGCGTGTTCTTGGGTAGGTGCACCAAAAAATGTATACATTTAAGCATGTAATGGGCAAACAAAAAATGAGATATACCCGAAGGCACAGCAGTAGTACTTAATGTAACTTTACTTCTTAAATGTTAATGTTTTACTGTTTAATAATTTATACGCTTCTTATATGTTGTTCAAATTCTTTTATCAAAATACCACTGACAGCGCAATGCACGATAACATCGACTGAATACACCATACGCATCCGCCCACGGCTGCCCTGCTGTGCGCAGATAGGAGTGGATTCTACAATAAAATAAAATAAAGATAAAAAGACTAAAACAATCATCACCCATAAAGCGGATAGTAGACGTGACGTACTATATGTGTACCACATTTCACGTGTATAGGTGCAACGGTTTGCGAGCTACAGGTCATTTAAAATCCTGGACAGACACACAAATTGCCACGGTAGCAAATTACAGAAGAAGATTTTACTGTTTAATAATTTATATTTATATGAAATGTGCTTCTTATATATTACTTCATATTCTCATATGATAATGATGTTAATGTTTATATTGATTTCTGTGTTATTAAAACTGCATGTATGTGTGTATATGTATATATATATATATATATATATATATATATATATATATATATATATATATATATATATATATATATATATATATATATATATATATATATATATATATACTAGCAAAATACCCGCCCTTCGCAGCGGAGAAGTAGTGTGTTAAAGAGGTTATGGAAAAAAAAAGGAAACATTTTAAAAATAACGTTAACATGATTGTCAATGAAAGCCCGTTTCACTCAGTAAGTCTTATGTGTGTGTTTATGTATGTGTGTATATATATATATGTAGATGTGTATATGTAGATATGTATATATATGTATATGTATATAAATGTTTATGTGTGTGTGTATATTATATATATAATATATATATATATATATATATATATATATATATATATATATATATATAAAAGACAGCAACACTTATAACAATGACAACACAATTACATTGACAATCATGTTACGTTATTTCTAAAATGTTTCCTTTTTTTTTTTTCATAACCTCTTTAACACACTACTTATCCGCTGCGAAGCGCGGGTATTTTGCTAGTCGCAAATATACTAATAACCCAATTGTGCTTTACTCACTCAGAATATGGAACCAACTTAGAAAGCATTTTAAGATGGAAAATCTTTTATCTGTGGCACCTCTGCAAGAGAACCACCTCTTTCAACCCTCGCAAACATATCCAGTTTTTAATACCTGGAAAAGTTTTGGGATTAAAATGCTCAGAGATCTTTATATAGACAATATATTTGCATCTTTTGAACAATTACGTTCAAAATTCAACCTCCCAGCTACACATTTCTTTCACTATCTTCAAATTTAGAAATTTTGTTAAACAGAAATTACCCGATTTTCCCCACCTCATACCCTCCACCATGCTGGAAAAAATACTGCTCAAATTCGAGGAATTAAACACCATTTCCGCATTATATAAAATCCTATTAGAGTCCCTACCTTTCAAAGATCCAAGAGGACATTGGGAAGAAGATCTCTTAATCAATATATCAGAAAAGGAGTGGAAGGTAGCAAAGCAGAGAATTCACTCAAGCTCCATATGCGCAAAGCATAGAATTATTCAACTAAAAATTATATATCGAGCTCATCTGTCTCGCTTAAAACTGTCCAAAATGTTGCCAGGGCAAGATCCAACCTGCGAACACTGCAACCAAGCTCCTGCCTCACTGGGTCACATGTTGTGAGCCTGCACCAAACTAACATCATTTTGGACCAAAATTTTTAAGTGCCTTTCAGACAGCCTTGGTATCACAATTCCTCCTAACCCATTAACAGCTGTGTTCGGTGTTCTTCCAGACGGACTTGAAGTGGAGAAGGACAAGCAAATGGTGATTGCATTCACTACACTTTTGGCACGCAGACTTATTCTGTTAAATTGGAAAAATCCTAACTCTCCTCTGATACGTCAGTGGGAAACCGATGTTTTATATTATTTGAAATTGGAAAAAATCTAATTCTCAGAGGATCTGTACAAAACTTTTTCAAAACCTGGCAGGATCTAATCAATATTATTTTAGAATAAGAGAAATAACTATTACCGCATTTAATTCCCTTCTCCATTTCTTATTTTCCTATATATTTATTTCTCCCTTTCTTTTGTTTATTGTTGCCTTATTAAAAAGCCCTAAGCAATTCTCCTTTGGCTAAGCTCTCCTTCTCAGGGGTGGGGTTTGATTTGTCTTCAATTTTGTTTGGTTATAAATTGATCTATTTGTATGGAATGATTACAATAAAAATTAATAAATAAATAAAAATATTCTGAAATTTCCTTTTTTTCAGTTTTGCTAACTTAAACTTTAAATGTAAACCTCTGGCAGTTCACTGCTTACCTTTTCATGATTTAGGTCATTCATTGCATTAAAGCTGATTAAATTTGAAGAAAAACTGGAAAAAACCTGAGGTGTTCTAAATTTTGACTGGTAATGTTACTAAAAATGAATCTTTAAAGTTTGATTTTCTTCATGTCTTGCTTATGAAGCCTTTTCAGTGATTTTTCTGGTTATTGACAGGGAAGAGCAGAATTCCAAAAAAATAGTGACTTTTTATAGGTATTGATAACAAGGTGTAACTAAACATTCCTTAAAGTAAAGTGCTGTTTGCTTTTTATTACATTATTGGATTTCTTAAAGTAAATGAAATTATATAATATTTAATTACCATTTTTCAGTTTTGTCACCAGCACTGCCATTTAAAAAGGCTAATTTTAAAATCTGTTGTATAATAATGGACTCCAGTTTCTTTATATTATATTTAATATTGAATTAAATTCGGTGACTAGGCACAGCAGTCTTCAGTGTTTTAGAAGTAATCTGTCATTCATCCGTTAAGTCACAACCTCCATTTAATTAGTGACGTGATATAAAACAGAACAACAAATATTAATAAAGGAGAGTTCCTATAAGAGCAGTTGCACACAGCAGTTGTATACAGCATAGTGTTTGTACTTATAATGATAAGTGGCTTAAAAAAGCCTAAATATCCACGACAAAAGAAGTAGTGCTAAACTCTAGTCTGCCATCAGTTTTTCAGTTTGTCAAAACTGTCATTTAAAAAAATGTTTTTTTTTTTTGTTGTCAAGGTATTTAGTATGTGGGCATATAAAATATATATTTTTGTAAAAAAAAAAATCCTTTTTATGTGTAACTTTTTTTGCATAAGGCTATCAATTTTTTCTAAAGTTATTAAAATAAGGCATATAACTGATATTACATTATGCAGAAAGTATATGTTAGTTTGACTACACTTAAGACCTCATTTAAAACTTGATGCTGAAATGTCCCCCCTTCTGTGTTTTTTTTTTCCTTCTTTTTTAAGGACTTGAGTTTGCCAAATGGTACCCCCGTGGACACCTCCAGCCCTGCTTCCTCCTCCTCTTTGCTTAATAGGTTGCAGCTTGATGATGACCTAGACGGGGAGACCCGTGATCTTTTTGTTACTGTAGATGATCCTAAAAAGCATGTATCTACCATGGAAACGTACATCACTTACAGAGTCAACACAAAGGTGAGAAACAGTCTCTCTGTCTGTAATATAGATTGGTAAGAAGCTTTATATATATATATATATATATATATATAGATAGCTTTCGATTTTTTATGTTTATTTACATTGGTTAGCTTATTTAAAAATTTTCAATATGTAAGATATTGATATGTAAGATAAAATAATTGATTCACTATGCAATTAGGATAAAGCTGTTCAATATACAGTATCATGTAACTGGAGGGTGCTGTGTGATGGGTTAATTACTCCTTTAAAAGGTGGTACAGTGGCTATCATTGACACGTCACAGGACCTGATTAAGTTCTTGCCTATGGTTTACATAGGATCTCTGTGTTCAAGTGGGTTTCCACTACCAAGTGTTCCAAGAAACTGCATGGCTGATAAGCAAGTCTACATCACCCAGTTTCAGCGAAAGCAAACTGAGATAGAATGGTGTCCCATTCAGAGATGCTTCCGTCATTGCTCTTGGGCAAGATGCTTATTAACAATTTATCACATAAAAAAATGACAGTTCAGCATTCAGTAGGTTAATATGAGGAATTAAACTATGTGGTCAAAATCAAATAATCCTATTTAAAAGAAGAACAGCAGTGTCATAAGGTGTGAGAAGTATAAGTGCCACAGAACTGTATGAGTATTACCTAATAATTGTACACAAAAGGCTTTGAATTGTTAGCAAGGATAAGCACACTTTGAGCAACACATTCCATCTAAGTCAAATAAAAAATAAATTTAAATCAATAATTTACTTAATTTGGAATGGCTCCAGTTCTATTGAAGTGCTACATTAGAATCTACCTTTAAAAGGTTTTCCTATCCATTCTAATCTTTCCTACTCTTCACACTGTTAAAACTGTGACTTTTCCTATCTTCAAGATACACAAATGCTACATTTCTATGCCACTTATTGGAAGCGGTTAAATCACTTTTTCATTGTGGAAGTATTTCTTCACAGGCACATAAACACTTTGTGTGTCTTACTTTTGGATGTTCTTTTGCTGGAAGTAAACCAAAAGGAGATCAGTCATTTAGAACAAGGATGTGTAGAGGTTACGGAAAAGAACAGCTTATCTAATGCTGTGTGAGTGCTACTGCCCACAGTCTCAATAATATGCAAACAAATGCATAATATACTTGTAGCGTGCTGGCAAAAAAACAAAACTTTCCAACAGGTCTTTTTTGCCAGAAAACATTTTATCTAAAAAGCTTTTAAAGAGCAGTCTCATGCCTTACATTCCCTTTTTGAATAAGGAATGCTCAGAAATGACTAACATGTCACTTTTTAATTGTGAATTTATTATATGCCATATTTTGAAACGCTCTAGTTATTTATTAACTTAAACAAACAAAACCTTGTACAAGTGTATTTTAAAAATAACAGCATCAAATATTTAAAGAGTTGTGTAAATGTAAACTTTCTGCTTTGTGCTCACCATTCATGTTAATTCAGTGTTAAATAATTTTTACTTTTTTACATTTTTGAGTCCTCATCAATGCAAGAATACATTTTCTATCTCAAGGCAGTCATTGTCATTTTATTAAGGTTCTTTGCCATTTGTTCTTTGTATGTTTTTTATCTTCAATATAAATGACACTGTTGTTTTATTTGTACCTCCAAAATACTACATTAGACTTCTTGAAGGCCACTAGGTAAGGCAAGCCCAGTATGTGCAAAAAATGAAAAGTTTTTCCTAGGCTGCTACCAATTTTTAGTAGTGAACTACTATGGTTATTACTTCCTACTATTGTAGAGAAAAGCCAAGCAAAATGACACCTTTAATTGGCTAACTAAAAAGATTACAATATGCAAGCTTTCAAGGCAACTCAGGCCCCTTCTTCAGGCAATTCCTACTATTGTGAAAGACACTGGTGACCTACTTCTCATTATACCGGGCTATGTGTGCCTTTAAGCTTATGTAGAGTATCTTTTTAAGATGAATGTTTTTTCCAGACTGTCCTACATTTTAGACACTTTATTTTTCTAAAAACCTCAGAAGCTAATTTTAGGAACTGACTCAAAGATATGTAAGTAATTTTTCAAGGGCTTGTATCTAAAATGAGTTATTAGCTATTTTACAGATCTTAGCTGGAGCTGGATGAAATTCAGGTGTGTCCATTATGTCTCGTATAAGCAGTGTCCCTGATAACCACTTAAATGCTATCACTTGGAAATTTCATTTAGTACACTGTGAATCCTTAGTTGGTGTGGATAATTGGTTCCAAAAATTTTGAACTATACATTTTTAGGAGACCATGATCATTAAGCACTTTTGTAGGCACATTATTTATAAAATTTAGGTTATTCCATTCCTTCCTACAATTTACTTTTATTTCACAGAGTACCTTAGATTTGTAGATAAAAAGAATGTAACAGCACTAAAATGTGATTTAAAAGAGCATATTATAACTTTGAGCATATAATGAAAACTTCTCTAGTTGAAACGTGTCTAAATGATACATGTGGCACAGCAGGAGCAATAAAGTTGGTGAAGAATTTATAAATCATTTGTTATTTACATGCAGTAAATGCATTGTATGCCGGTGAGCTTCTTAGTTAATCAGTTGGTTAACTGGTTATTTAGGAGAGCAAGAATTCACAAAATACTGCTGCATATGCCTGCTTCAGGTCACTTGTTACAAGTCACATGATTCCTATGGTAGATCTTCCTTTTGTTACAGACCCATCAACTATATCTAATCTATATGTTTTATATAACCGTAAATTGATGGACTTATTCAACAAAAACACTATTTCCCAGTTAGTTAAAAAGCTGAAAATTGGAAGGATGGTACATCTAGGGCACTAGGTGTCTGCTAAGGACATTTTGATATATCAGTATTTAGGGGTATCTTTCAAAGTACAAAAATGAAATACCTAAAAACTTAAAAATGCCTTGCCAGATTTGATTGATTTGGATTTGGACTGTGGTTCATCCAAACTGCTGCATAGAAGGGGTAGGGAATGGTGCAATAGTGGCTGTGCTTAGAGAGAACATAGCTGATTACCCATTTCATTTCAAAAGAATACACTTTGTTAAGTTGTGATGACCATCAACAAAATCCAAGTCACTAGAAAAAGCACTATTTGATCTATGGTAGGAATGTTTTTCTTATGGACAATCGTGTACTGTATAGCCTGTTCAAGAGTAAGCAGCTCCAGTGACCTAAAAATATTAGTTACTTACTTACTTATTTGACTGATGCCTTTATACAAGCCAACTTACAATGTTTGAGATACAAATGGCTACAACATTTTTCCAGTTGGAGCACAGGCAGGTGAAGTGACTTGCTCATGGTCACAGTGTCTTTTTTTTTTTTTTTTTTTTTTTGTTCTTTATTTCGCCTTATACAATTTCTTGTATTAGGAATTTGGTAGTTTTCGCATACCCCTTGGGGTCAGAGCGCAGGGTCAGCCATTGTACAGCGCCGCTGGAGCAATTACAGGTTAAGGGCTTTGCTCAAGGGCCCAGCAGAGTAGGATCTCTTTTGGCAGTGACAGGGATTCGAACCGGCAACCTTCGGGATACCAGCACAGATCCTTAGCCTCAGAGCCACCACTCCACCGTCATTAGAAGGATATGAAACCACAAGCTCAGGATTTGAAGTCCCAGGTCCATGGGTTGTGCAGTACTGTATACTGGTATTGGAGTAGTACCGAAAAAAACAAATTTTAAAACAGCATGGTACTAGCATTTCAAAATATTCAGTACCTGAAGTAACTGTCCTGTTCTCCGTCAATCCCCCCACCAGTCCCTCCACCCAACCACCACAACACCCAATTCCCTAGACAGTCTGTAGTGTACTGTATATGTGGAAAGATGCCTGTTCAGTAGACGACATGAAAGGAAACCACAAGGTTTGATGTAATCTGGCCATCACAGGAGATCATCAACTCACCCCAAACCCCATTATTGATTCAATTCTATTAGGACTTCAAAGAGGACACCCTATTTTGCTTCAGTGATCACACCCTTCATGCTATCAATGGGGGAAGCAATGTGTAGTGCGGAATGATTGTTCTATGCACTAGGGACGCTGGAGTATGATGGGAGGTTTTGGAGTTATCTGTTATTTGCTTCGGAAACCATTTTAATAACAGTCTGAAAACTGCTGTCAATAACAAAGTCAATTTTAGCTCAAATTAAAAAAAAAAAAAAAAAAAAAGTTCAAAGCCATAACCCCTTAGTTTAAAAATAAAAAACACAAATATTGTATGCAGAAAAGCACTTAGTTACATAATGAACCCAATTAACTGACAGCACTATAACAGAGGCCCGTTGTCTTCCTAAATTTCCCAAGCTAAACTGGGTATTACAGCTAGTCTCAAAATTAAGAAAATAATAATTTTACTTATGTCTGTATACTTTAGTAAGGTTGTATTTTTTTTCCTATTCCTAGAAATATAAGAGATGTATTGGTTAACCTTACAGATTCCTTATGTTGGTGTATCATATCTGACAAGGACTGAAGAACATCTTTGAATGTGTTTGTTTTTTTGTTTTTTTTTCTTCTTCTTTTCAATGCTGCAATTTGAAGCTGGCACTATATGAAAGTAAAAGGAAACAATGACCGCTTTTTACTGCATTTAGCGTTCAGAATGTATTCATTTTTGTTGTTAACTTTGCAATTAATGGAAGGCTCAAAAAAGTGGATTCAACAATTTCTTGTATTCAGTTGTTCGAGTGTAACAAAGGCCCATCGGATTCTAGGTATTTTTTGAGGCTTCTTTCAAGGTCATTTCTAACCCCTAACAAAAAAATTTGGTTGCCATCCTCATTTTAACTCATAAGTAAATTATTAACACTTTGATAATTTTATATCTTAAATAATAATTTTCACAATGACCAAATGTTCCACTTAATACCACTGGTGTAGAATTTTATTCTTTCCTCAAAATAACTGGAAATGTTTAATAGAACTATTTAATGGATGAATTCAGTTGTAAACTCTATAGTGTCATACACATCAAGAAAAATGGCATATTAAATTTACATTATTGGCTTAGACACCAGCAATTATCAGGTTAGTGTACAAGATGGCTGTATAATGACAGAATTTTAGTACTGTTATTTTTAATTGTCACATGTGCTGAGTACAGCAATACTCTTATTGTATTACAGTATATGAAATGTTGGCTTTTCACTACTGGTATTTTAAAATAGAGTTTACCTGTCACTTTTTAAATAGACATTTTTGTTCAGCTCTTTGCTGTTGTCTTATCATTTGCCATATTTGTTTTACCCAATTCTGGAAAACAAGGTAAAGCAGAAGGTATGTTTTTGCATTTGTGGGGTGTCCACACATGCATGCGTACAGCATTATTGTTTTAAATGCAATTTTGACTGTAGTGGTGGTAGAATTGAAATGACATAATTAGCACAGTGAACTGTACCTAATACATTTGAAAATGACCAAATGTGTAATCTGTTTGTTATTTTGGGTATCAATAAGCATTCAGCATTTTGATAGTGGCTTCATTTACACTTAACCTTAAACCATGAGAATACTTTTACAAAGGGAAAAAAGTTACTTGCAGCCTCCAGACACTTAACACTGTTATAGCACAACTTTAGCTGTAGATAATAATAAGTTCTGTTATAAGTTACCCTTTTGTTATATTTAGTTATCTCCTAAGCTGATGTCAGTGAGGAGAGTATTTATGTTCCCTCTGGAAGAAATTTGAGAACCTAATTGTCAGAGTGGTGTTAAATTAGTGAGCATTATGTTAATCTGACATCAGATCTTTAAATTGTTTCACCTACATTGATAAAGACAGAGCTCCTAAACAAGCAGTAAAATTTGAAGCTAGCAATACAAATAATATGTCACATCAAGATTCAACATTTTTCGTACCTTACTGAAGGTTGTCCTTACTGTTTATGAAACTACTGGAATGCCAGCTTTCATGCTTGTATGCCATTATTTTTATTATTTTTCCATTTGTACTTTTGAATATAACTTATGTTGTGTCAGGAGACTCTTGGATACTTCTCAAAAAGACTCTGCTGCAATTGAAAATGCCAGGTTATTTTCTAATGTTTCAAAACTGTTAAGGCTAAAAGTTATTTAAAGAAATGCCGACTATCCACAAATTATAGTATGATTTGAAAATTTATAATATGAAAAGCTGCTTTCTTTGATTAAAAAGATGACTCTCAAAATGTATTTATTTTGAATTGCCCTATTTATATTGTATTGTCTTGTTTATTTACGTTTTAAAGTGTTTGTTTTTAAATTAGTCTGCATACCTCAAAGTACACTACTCCAAGACCTAAAATGTGATGAAACTGAAGTCTGACTGCTTTCTGTTTTTCTATATATTCAGGTGTTGAAATTGTAAAATGCCTTTCATAGCTGCCCTGAAAGTAGTTCAGTATAACTATGTTTGGGCATGTTTCTTTACAGTGTCGGCATTGATCTGTGCTGAGTGCCAAGGCTCTCAGTTGTTTTCAGTAATTCTGATTCTATTCCCTGTGGCAAATCAAATACAGTAGTGGCTGCCTGTATGGAAGCTATATGGTGAGAGTGAAAGAGTCGGCAGAAAGACGAAGACTTACCTGGATATCCCAAAACTTACTGTTTTAACAGCTTTTACTATTGCAGCCTTCAGTATACTATGCCAAAAATACTGTATGATGTCATTTGACTGTTTTTTTTTTTTTGTTTTGTTTTTTTTTATTAATGGGTCTGTTCAACTTTATACCAAAACGTAACCCAACATGTATCTAAAATTGGTGACTCTGGGTTGACACAGTTATGAACGAGGGTGTGTGTGTGCACTTGACAGCACCACTGCATTGCACTGCTATCCTGTCCAGTGTTGTTTTTTTGCCTTTTTCTGATGTTGCTCAGGACAGGCCCTGGCTCTCTCTGACCTTGCAATCTCAGGAAATTGTGTAGTTTTTATTTTTTTTAATTTATCCTTTTTTATACTTTGGAGGAAGCAATCTCGATTGATCTTGAGGACTGCCACTTCAGTGGCACCAGTAATAAAATATCATCAGTCGATTTGGCATCTAGTTGTGTGAAATGTTGTTGTGAGGGTCTAAACCTTTAGTACACTGTATGAGAGCAGACATTATTTACATTGTCCGTAGGCTATCACTCGGCTTTATACTAACCTTGATAAAGCGGGTTGAAATGCAAACCTTGCCTGAAGCAGATATTAGTGGTGTGTTATTGTCAAAGACATACTTCAGTGTGTTCTGCTCAAATCAATATTCTTAAAATCACTTGTTACATACC
The DNA here is from genome assembly GCF_900747795.2 of Erpetoichthys calabaricus. Classification (NCBI taxonomy): domain Eukaryota; kingdom Metazoa; phylum Chordata; class Cladistia; order Polypteriformes; family Polypteridae; genus Erpetoichthys; species Erpetoichthys calabaricus. The sequence goes on along the minus strand of NC_041400.2, from coordinate 40,667,165 downwards.
AGGTATATTCAAGAGCATTGAGACTCAGTGTTTTAAGCTACCTTTCAAAGAGTAACTGTTGCATCCTGATCAACTATACTTTTAGAAGTCCAGTATTTTTATTTTGGATTATGATTGGTAAATCTTTTTTTTTTTTTTTCCCCCCTAGACTACGAGGGCAGAGTTTGATTTGCCCGAGTACTCAGTTCGGCGGCGTTACCAGGATTTTGACTGGTTGAGAAATAAGCTAGAGGAGACTCAGCCAACACATCTGATCCCAGTAAGTATGGGTTCAAAATAAACTATTTTATGTATAAATAGGTAAGTGTAATCTTTTTAATGTTGAGGTTTAGATACCAAATGATGAAACATAAGATATATGAAATGTAAGGGCACCACAATTAGTACCTCTTTTTTTGATGTTGCATACAGATATTTTTGACACAAACATGACATTCAGCCTAGTATTTAGTCATGTGGATATTCAAATGTCCTGTAAGTATTTCCATAATCTGCACAACTCGTATTTCTACTTATTACATGAAGGCACAGTTCTCTGTAAAGAAGTATTTCTCTCCATTAACCCCCTAATAATCCTCCATCCTTGCCCCTATTCTTTCTGAACTAATTTTAAAGTAGCAACTGGCATCTACCTTAGTTTGTCTTATCTGAAAACTTCAATGCCTTGTTAGTCTAGATGGTCTAGATCAGTGGTTTTCAATCTTGTTCCTGGGGACACACTGTGGCTACAGGTTTTTGTTCCAACCAGCTTCTGTTTTTAATTGGACTACTAGCCTAATAAAGTGATCTGTTATTACCCAGTTTCTGTGTTTTGGAGTCACAAAACTAAGTAATAACATATATAAAAAAATATACTAAGCAGTTATATGCAAAATTGTATTTTTTACTTTTTAACAATATTTTCATCCTGATTTTCATTTTTGTTTTCCAGGTTTTCTGGTTATTTAATCCATTATTTACTTATTACTGGGTCTGACACTAAAGTAGTTGTAGCCTTTCATCATTCAGTGTTGTTTTCCCAGGTGTCTGTTCTGCTTCTTTTTAATTAGGATACAACGAAAGACGCACACTACACAGAAAAAGGTCAAAACAATAGAAAAAAAGAGTTAAGCATTTAAAGATACTGTAAAAATTGACATACTTCTAAATATTTTATAAATGTAAAAATCATACTTTTCTGAGTGTAGAATAAGAGAAGAGAAAAAAGAACAGCTAATTAAGTGACATCAATTTTTATCACTGATTTTGAATCCAGTTGGAACAAAAGCCAGCAGCCACAGAGGGTCCCCAGGAATGAGTTTGAGAACCCCTGGTTTAGATGCTTTTCTCTTGACTTTCTCCATCACTGCTAGTGTCTTTTTTCATAATATGCAGACCATAGATCCACTCTGATTTGTCTTTGTTCTGATTTTTTGTTATAAGTTCATCAAATTTAACTTCTTTTAATTTGTACTCCTACAAATTGTGGAGTTTCACCTAACATCGTATTAATCTTCATAATCTCTTCTGTGTATTTTGATTGTGAATAATAATCAGTCTTTCTCAAAAAGCACAGCCTAACCTAGAATCTCAGAGAATCTTCTGACCCTAGCTAGAATAGCATGAATTTGTTACATGTTTGCCCAAGTCTAAGCTTTGTCCACATTCTTTTTTATTAATTTGGTAAATTTAAAGCTGCTTTTCCAAAAGAAATAGGAATTAGATGGAACCAGGTTAAGCTTGTAGTTTTTGCTCTGTACATAAAATTTGTTGTGACCTAGGAATGCGTCAGTTGGACCAAGATCTTTATGGCCACTATTAGTTTCAGTTTGTACTCTCATTAGAATAATTGTGACTACAATACCCCATTCAACCCAACCAGCTTATCAAGCCTAAGAAGGTTGATGAGCATTTGAGAAACCTGAACTCAGTACATAATTATTCAACATGTTCTCTTTTAAGTTGTGTATTTTTGTTTTGCATAATTTTTTATGCAAAATGGATTAACAAGAATAATGGACCATGTATTTACTGTAAGTACTTATTGACTGTGGAAAATGTACTCCATACTGAATTATATTTTTATAGGTGAAAATTTCAATTTTTTGATAATCTATACATTTTATAAACAATGAATAGAGTTCACTTCAGATTCTAAAAACAGATTAAACAAACTGCAATAATGTGTCTTATTAAAGTTGTTAACAGTTCTTCACTAATCTATGCCTGGTGCTCTCAAATGCTGCCTTTTCCAGGCTGATTATGAGCTTGATGGATGCTAGGCTAACTGACCTATATATACTGTACATGTAATATATACATGTAGCTTATCATTGCCATCTTTGTCCATGTCCTTTATATGAATTAAATAAAACCTAGCCAGTATTGATTCCTGATATATCCCAATTCTATCATAAGATTATCCAGGATGCTCTCAAATGCTGCCTTTTCCATGTTGATTACAAGCTTGATGGATGCTGGTCTAACTGACCTATATATACACATGTAATTCATTTTATTTTTATCAGCGGAAGGCAGCATCCAGAAAAGGAAACATAAAACTATTTCCTATTTTTCACAGATAAAGACTCCGTCTCTGAGACTACATTGTGCTATATTTGCAATAAGAAGCAGGTTGTTTTTGCATTCTTGCATGATATGGTGCTGACTTCATTACTGCTCAGATAATTGTCAGTGCGGATTTGGCCCGTTGCTCCTAGTGTTTGTATTGATTTACTCTGACTATTGCAATTTCCTTCCACATTCTAAAAACATGTTAATGTTAATTGAATGCTTTAAATTGATGCAATATGAAATAGGTCAAGGTATGAACATTCTACCATGGATGATTTATGTCTTAATTTTGATGCTGTCAAAATAGGCTTTAGATATATGTACCACTGATAATGGAAAAGAGTAATTCAGAAAAGGGATGGATATTGCATAGACAGCATGGGTAGATAATAATCATTGAAGAGCTTTAAAAAATTGGACCATATTTGTATCCTACACAGAATAAGATTATTAAACTCTTTGAATTATGGAAATCATGAAAATACATCTAGGACCTTCACAGACATTAGGCCCAAAGGTTCTGGCACAAAGTCACCTATCATACAATAATCAGAACATCACCTTTTTCTCATGAGTTTCTGTTAAATAATTTGGAAACCAGTGTGCAAATTGTGTGATGTGTAATGACCTAACATGTCCACTAGGGTGAGAACATCCTTGTACTTCACACTACTACACATTCAAGACAGATTATGGTGAGCTCCACAAATCCAACTAGCAGATGTGGAGTCAGAAACTGGAGGAATAATAATTAAGTTAATAATTGATAATAGACATTAGGTTAATGTTGAAAAGATTCTAGTTTTCAGTTAAGCATGTTATTTCTTTGTTATAAATTTGCAGCCACTACCTGAAAAGTTTGTTGTGAAAGGAGTTGTGGATAGGTTTTCTGAAGAATTTGTGGAGACTCGACGGAAAGCACTTGACAAGTTTTTGAAGAGAATAGCTGACCATCCTGTCTTGTCTTTTAATGACCATTTTAATGTCTTTCTTTCAGCAAAGGTAAGATAAAAATTAAATGCAATTTTATGTAGAAGACAGTGAAAACAAGTTAAAATTATTTATAACTGTGAATTTGTGAAGCACACTGTGCATGACCTTTCCTAAAAATGCTACAGTGGAACCTTGGTTCATGACCATAATTCGTTCCAAAACTCTGGTCGTAACCTGATTTGGTCGTGAACCGAAGCAATTTCCCCCATAGGATTGTTCCAGACCGTACGAACTGTATGTAAATATTTTTTTTTTTTTAGGTTTTTAAGCACAAATGTAGTTAATTATACCATAAAATGCACAGGGTAATAGTAAACTAAATGTAAAAACATTGAATAACACTGAGAAAACCTTGAACAACAGAGAAAACTAACCCTGCAAGAGTTCGCACTATAGCGCTACGAACCGCTCACTAAAAACACTTTTTTAATGAGTTTTAAGTACAGGGAAAACAATGAACATTTGAATCCGTATTTTAATAAACCACCAAGAAAAGTAACATTGCAACAATGCACGCTACGAACCGATCACTGTAAACAGAAGTGAAAACAAAAACTACCCTGGTGTATTCTTTAACTGCCTTGTCTGCCTTATGAGTCCAGCCCCCTCTCTCTCTCTCTCACTCGCTTGCTCGCTGTGTGTGTGTCTCTCACGCGCCTGTGTGTGTGTCTTTCTCTCGTGCGCCTGTGTGCGTGTGTCTGGCTCGCTCGCTCTCTCTCTCTCTCTCTCTGCACAGGGAGAGACTGAACACGTGCGGAAATCATCGGCGCGCACAAACTGAAAGGGAAATTGGCTTGTTCGTATACCGAGTGTGTGGTCGTGAACAGATGCAAAAGTTTGGCAAACTTTTTGGTCGTAAACCGATTTGTACGTGTTCAGAGACGTTCGTGAACCAAGGTTCCACTGTACTTATATTATTTTTGTTAACATATATTGAGATCAAAGTATTTTACATTAGAAATGTTATTTGTAGAGAATTGCTGCTGACGTACTCTTTGGTGAATTTTCTACACTTGAAACAGTGAATTTAATTTTGCAATATACAGTATGATCAATTGAATCCCTCTAAGTGGTTTTTGAAAAGTTTTGCTTAAAAGTAATTGTTTTGATAAAATGTATTTATTAAAAAATTGTGCTTAAAATCTAAATATTTTTAAAGTCTTGATTAGTCAACCAGCATACACAATTAAAGACGCATGTATTTCTTGATTGTCAAATAAACATCCATCCATCCATCCATCCATTTTCCAACCCGCTGAATCCGAACACAGGGTCACGGGGGTCTGCTGGAGCCAATCCCAGCCAACACAGGGCACAAGGCAGGAAACAATCCTGGGCAGGGTGCCAACCCACCGCAGGTCAAATAAACATTATTGACCAAAAAGATTCTGACTGGCTCGGCTGTGAGTCAAGAATATTTGTTTATTGGAAACCCTCAGTTACACCAATGTGGATCAGCTTCACCACTGACCTGTATTACTTCATCGGTAATCTACTCTTTTGAAGAGTGGCGATCTTGTTTAGTCTTTTCTTGTTCTGGGTCACTTCCCGTAGGAAATGACCCAGTGATTTCCCAGAACCTAAACAGTAGGTCGTATGATTTCCTTAAACAACCATGATTTAAAGTGAATAGGTTAGATGTTTTTTGTGTCCTCCTCTAAATCCATTGATGTTGAGATATTTGGAGCAATAGTTGACCAAGAAAAAGAAAGATCATTTATAAAGGAGTCTGTTAACACAATTATTAATACCTGCTGGTGAATATCATCAGAGCTATCAATGGAGGCAGTTTGATCAAAATGCTGTGTTAGTGTAAGAGTTCTGTGAATGCTTATGAAAATAATGTGATTCCTAAACTTCTCCATTTATATGTGAGTGTAGTAGAGGAGGTTTGATATAAAAGATGTGCACCTTCACCTCTGACTCAAACCTTAAACCAACAAGCAGTCTCTTTCAAGCTTTGTCACTAAGTGTTGTGCTTTAGTCAGTCTCAGTTACATCCATCACGTTAACACTACTAATGACTTTTATGGGTGCATTTGAGGTAAGCACATACTTCAGCAATCGTGAGCATGAGGCAGAACTTAATACTATTGGGACATTTTGACTAGTTGTGATGATCAGAATAAACCATACTTCATTTTATGCATTTTCATAATTGGAATTGCATGTCATTGTAGAGTTCTTGATTTGTGAAATCAAGACTACAAAAAAAGTTTTTGGACAATTTTGAAGAATTTAGGTTAGGTTAAAGTCAATTGAATTCTTTAATCTTTAAATTCACTCATTTAAAAGCCATGTGCTAATGCTTTGTGCTGTAATTTATTCACTTCTATTTATTCTTATATGGCAGAGAAGGATATCTTTGATGTTCTGATTGCTTTCTCTCTTAGTGACTTGTCTTTTTGTGTCATCTTTGCTATGTATACTTTGCATATTGTTTTGCATACTACTTAGTGATCGACTTTTTTATATTTTTTATTTTCTTTCAGGATCTAAGTTCCTACAAAAAGCAAGGTTTGGCTTTGCTGTCTAAAATGGGGGAATCTGTGAAGTATGTGACAGGGGGTTATAAACTTAGATGTAGACCCGTGGAATTTGCTGCAATGGGAGAATACCTCGACACTTTTGTTTTGAAATTGGGGACCATTGACAGAATTGCACAGAGGATCATTAAAGAGCAAGCAGGTCTGTAGCTCACATTTAAGTTGAGGTAGACATGTTTGCATGACCACTTTTTGAATGTCAGTTGTGTTTACTTGCTGCTTGGATTTATAATTTCTAAAAACGGGAAAAGAGTAATAAATACAGCCTCACCTATTAAGGACCTTTCAGATCTGTTTAATTACACTGTGCTCACAGTGGTCTTTATAAAAATGTTGATGCCTTTGATAAAGATCAACAAGCAAGATGTAATAAAATAAACGGTAAATGCAGGAGGCTATGTTTTATGTTTCAAAAAGCCCTATTTTTCAATGTTTATTAAAGGTAGAGAAGACATTGGGGAGGCTAGGGATCTGCACTGGCAATCAGAAGGTTGCCGGTTCGAATCCCGTAAATGCCAATAGGGACTCTGCTCTGTTGGGCCCTTGAGCAAGGCCCTTAACCTGCAATTGCGGAGCGCTTTGAGTAGAGAGAAAAGCGCTATATAAATGCAAAGAATTCTATTCTCCCATTGTTAGCTCCTGTTGTGCGTGTGCTCTCTATAATGAGATGCATGGCCTTACCTAATCCCTGTGACAGTTTTTAAGTGTTGAATGCGAGTGCCCCTGTCCTCTTTAGGTACTGAACTGAAGAGTAGCATCATACATACATACATATTAAATAGATGCCAATTGATGAGACTCTCCAGTCACCACTACTGGCTTATTCTTTCATGTATGGACCTTACAGAACTTCTTCCATGTTATGTGCTAGGCCTATGCCCTTTCCACCCCAGCTGATGTGAGCGCCTTATGACAGGAATACACCTATTTTTAAGAAACAGAGAGCTGCACTCTTTGTTTAACAACATTGCTTTGAAATAATTGTTTAATAATAAACACTCTTCTTTTTATTGTATAAAATATCCATAAAGTTTTACTTACTATTTCACTTTTTGTTCATATTATCATGAGTGGCAACACTACATTCACTTTATGCGAATGTGTAATAAATTTGGAAAGTAATATTGCTTTAAGGAAAGTAATGCAACAACTGTCAATTTGTAGTAACTTCCCACACAATGGCATCAACTTCAAAGTCAACTTCCTTCATAGGTTGTAAAATTCAAATAGTATAACCTTCCTGCTTACTTTTTGTTTTTATACATTTCTCTCCCTTTCAGTATCTCATGTATGATATATTGAAAAAACTTATACTGGCTCAGCCTTATTCATTATACTAGCTGAGCTATTCATTCATGATGTTTTGATTACTATTTCAAAACTATAGAAGAATAAACCACATTTGATTTCATTTATTAAATAAATACTTTTTCCTCTTCATAATGCATATTGATATTTATAGAAATACCACCGTTTAATTGAAATAATAAATATACTGTTATTTATACAAAAGTCATCTTGGGTGAATAAACATCGAATGGCAAGCAATTGTGTCTTCATAAACATTTTTTATTGTATATCATAAAGACCTTTTTTAAAATCACTCATGTGCAAGCAACATAAAGCTGCACAGAAAAGAAGCAGTCTATCCTTAAATCAGTGTCTGCAATTTTCAGTGTATAACTTTGTGATTTGTTTATGTTCATAGCAAAGAAGACACAAATATGAAATTGCAGACTTTTAAAAGACAACGTAAAATTATTGAGAATCCAAGGTATTATTGAGGGTGAAAGTGATTCGACCTGTTCCATCACCTATTTATATTTCAGCCTGTATTATGTGGCTGTGAAAAGTTGTATCTTTCAATGTATGGTTTCAAATGATTGTTTCACTGTTCTTGGTTTTTCAGAATCCCACATCAAATAATTTGTTTAATCAGCAGATCTTGGATTTAAATTTGTTCTCTTTTTAGAAGACATGTTATTTAAAAATTAATAAAAAAAAGAAATAAAAGTAGAAAAACATACTGACTTAATTCCATAGAACAGGGGTGGGCAAATTCATTCCTGGAGGGCCGCAGTGGCTGCAGGTTTTTGTTCCAACCCAATTGCTTAATAAGAAGCACTTATTGCTCTAGAAACACTTCTGCTTCATTTTAGTTATCTCCCTCGTTAAGATTATGAACCCTTATTGCTTATTTAAGTCTTAAACAGCTGCATTCGTGGTTTTTAATTGCTCCTTATTAGCAATAAGATGCAAATGACAAAACAAACCAGCAGTTATCCATTTTGCTTGTTACCCTTTACACCTGTGTGTATTTATCGTGCACTATTTGGTCTAATTAAATACTTGGAAGGAAAGAGAAGAGAAAAAAGTGAAGGATTGAGAATTACCCATCCATTTTACTTCATTTTACCCATCCAAATACTTCAAAGTATTTGGATGATATCCTTAGAATGGAAAAAAAAAATCTAGGATATGAGAATGACTTGACATGGCAGAGTTAAAAGCACTAACAAGCCATGAAATGTAATTATTGGCAAGTATTGTTTTCTAATTAAGCAACTGGGTTGGAACAAAAACCTGCAGCCACTGCGGCCCTCCAGGAATGAATTTGCCCACTCCTGCCATAGAACATGAATGGCTAGATCTGATGGGATGTATCCTCAATGAAAATGTTTAACTGTTGAAGTTTGTGAGTTTTGCCCCGGGGAGGAACTGTGGTAATAGAGACACTGCTTTTTTTTTTTTTTTTTTTTTTTTTTTTAATATAGCAGATCTACCTTTAATTTATCCATAGTCTTTTACAACAACCTGTTCAGTCTGTTTGCATGCATTGTTGATTTGGGACTGAAAATGTAAGAAAATAATGTTTCATGCATCTAACTTTCTCAAAAAAGTCAACCCCAAACTGTAGACTTGGAACAGAAAGAATTAGTCTACCTGTATACTGAGACCAAGATGAATATACAGTATTTACCAAGTTTCACGTAAATCAATTGAGCCATTGCCAAGTGACATTCGGACATACAGAAATTCTTAACTCTGCTTTTATAGATTACATTTTCTTAGTTAGGAATCTCATAAAACATGTTTAATGTAACAACAGTGTGAAAATTATTTTCACATACAGGTGATTGAGATTTAATGCTAAAATTTCAAATTAAAATATTGTGCTTAATATATAGATAAAAATGGACTCATAAGCTAAACAAGAAAATTAAATAAATTATCTCCTAATGCTCCATGGTTTCATGTATCCCCTGCAGAGTACTTGGTGGAGCTCCGAGAGTATGGTCCTATATACTTGAGTTGGGCAAATGCAGAGGATGATGAACTGCAGAAGCCCCTTGAAGGTGTAGCAGGATGTGTATCCAGCTGTTCTACAGCATTGGAAGAGCTTACTGAGGATATGAGTGAAGATTTTCTACCAGTACTCCGGGAATATGTTCTTTATATAGAGTCCATGAAGGTATGAGGATACTGCTTGATCACATACAGCAAATAAACAAAGGAAGCACATTAGTCTATGATTTTTTTTTTTTTTAAGTATTATTATTATTTTGACAGGTGGAATGTGTATCCACTCAAACATTTGTGACGCCTCTTAGATTTCAATATTTCTTTCAGGCTTTTAGAGCAGAGATTATACTAACATGAATTAAAGGACTTAAGTTGAACATTTAGTTACATCTACACAGTGCTGGACCTCTAGAATCTTTTACCATACTATTCTATACCTGTGTCACCTGGCCATTTACAATAATATGTATTCTGTCTGTCTGTAACAGAGCTTTGAACACTCGGTTTGATGTTATTGGCAAACCATCCATAAAATGTGTTTGACACCACCCATATAGTACAATTTGTATTTGCTAAATACCACTGTTGAAAAACTAGATGCAGAGGAAGGTACTGTGCTGAACTATCAGGTTTAGCCGCTCTGTTAATTTTGTTTTCTACTCTAATCACAACTGATTCTCACTTTTGACACATTTTAGTATTTGTCGTTTATCCCAATTTGCAAAGATCTTGTTATATTGCCTTTCTAACTGAAGATGTTTTGAAAAGACTAAGAATGTTAGGAAATTAAAATGAATGTTCAAAAGTCACAATAATCACTGTTAGTGGTTGCAAAAAAAAGACATAACATTCATTGACTAACTGAATTGACCCTTCTTTTTTCCTTAATAATTTTTGATATCCTGTTGTGTAATGCACTCATAGATTATATTTTATGTGCAAGTCTGAAGTTATTGTGATGAATGGTGCCAATTTTTGCGTTATGTTTTGCAGCAAAGAATTCATTGCCATGCCACTTGGTTGACAACAGCACTTGGTTTTTTTTTTCTGAATAAGACTTTTGTGCTTATGTTATATAAATTACCTGTAAAATTACAACATAAAAGGTTTTAACTGTGAAATTGTCTTGTATTTCTGTAGAATTATAAACAAACTATTCAAGTGCTGTGTTTTTATTTAAAAAGCAAAAACTAGCATGATTGTTTTGTTAATATTGTGGTTAGAGTGTGTTTAAATTTTTAATTTGGATTTCCTCTGTTCAGTCATTTGGCTGCAGACCCTACTGTGTCTGCTCCAGCTACAGGACCCTGTGATGCCATTCAGTGTCCTGCAGCTGGAGGTTCGCTTGAAAATTAGCCGTTTTAATAGGTCCCTAAGACAAAAGCATTGGTTTACTGGATACACGTACTGTATGTGTACGTAGATACTGAGCATACATAAAGAAGTGTAAACACATTTCATGGATAAAATGTAATGTTCTAAATTTATGAGTTCAATCACAAAAGAGAGTTTACTATTTCTCAGTTTGCAGTCAAGTGCCACAACATGCACCTTTATCTAACAGTGGCAAACTGCCCCTCCATACCCCTGGAAGGCTAATATCCCTAACTGCATTTTCTTGTTGATATGGTACATTGGAAATGCTTCATAAAGCAGCAAATGCCTGCTTGGCATTAAAATAGAGCTACTTTTTCACTATGCTCTGTCATGTAGCACAGTTAATAATAATAATAATTCATTACATTTATATAGCGCTTTTCTCAGTACTCAAAGCGCTATCCACACAGGGAGGAACCGGGAAGCAAACCCTCAATCTTCCACAGTCTCCTTACTGCAAAGCAGCAGCACTACCACTGCGTCACCTGTGAGGACTTAGGATATCTGATCATCCTTCCTATTGTTGCACTGTCACCTTGTTACCCATCAAAGATGATTCTTATCTTCTGTTTTGGGCAGACACAGAGGGGTCTGCCACTGGAGGTCTAAAACCTGACTGTATTGCTTTTATTACACTCTTCATAGATGCAATTTCAAGCTATTTTACGCAGACATTTCAAAACCATACTGTTTAGTACCATACCATACTATTTAGAGGCGACAGACGTTATGAGTGTGTTGGCTTTTTAAAGATTTAATCAAAATTAGAAATGTTAGCTATGATAAAGAATGTGTATCACACAGACCAATGTATGTGCAATGCTTTCCTAACCACATTTTATTTCTTTTACATATTATAGAATGTTTTGAAGAAACGAGACCAAGTGCAAGCAGAATATGAAGCAAAGCTAGAAGCTGCTGCCTTAAAAAGAGAGGAGAGGCAAGCAGTAAGTGGAGCAATAATAGTAAAGAACACTTCTGCTTTCTTTATAATTCAATTATTTTTGTCCATAATTGCTCATTTTTTATGTATGTGTCATTCAAACTACTGTATATAAACATTTTCATTTTTTAAAGTTGAATTATAATCAAGGAAACACATCATTCTTAAAAGTGCTTAGTTTAATTCAAGGCTGCACAAAACCAGGCCTGATCCTGGCAACATTGGACATAAGACAGGAAACAGCTGTGGATGAGATACCAGCCCATCACAGGGTACACAGTCACATACATTCCCCCACAGTCACACAGAGTGGAGTTGGAATAGCCAGTAAGCCTAATACATGCATCTTTTGGATGTTGGATGAAAACCAGAATACCGATAAAAAAATAAACTTGGACCTCTGAAGGAAATACAAACTCCATACAGATTACAACCAAGTACAGTATTTGAACTCAGGATGCTAGATCTGTGTTATTATGTAGGATCCATCATCAAAGAATGTTGCAATGTCTGTCACTTTCTATGCTCTTGGAATAGCATTTTGTGCCAGTGTACTTCTAGAAGCTTGCATAAAGTTAAAGTGCAGGAAAAGGTGATTATAACCAGTAACTAGTCCTGTTCTGTTATATATAAACTTAAGAGATGCTATAGGCAGTTTTGAGGATAATGGTCTAAGATTAGTATTTTTAGAAGTAACCTAAGGTTTTATCTGCTTAATACACATATTGCTGGTATTTTTTATTTATTTTTTTTAAATACTACAGTAGAGCCCCGTTAATCCATACGGGACATGCTAAGGTGTTTTGGCAACTAGATGCTTCCACCTCCCAATGATAGCACTTACAGTTGGCTGTGACAGATCTTGCAGAACAGAAATTTCATACACTGATTTGTGGAAAAGGTGGTATTGTATGACAGTGCCATGTTTAAAGTCACTGAGCTCTTCAGTACAACCCATTCTACTGTCAATTGAAATTGAATGGTTTTGAACTTGATTTAATGCACCTGCTAATAATGGATGTGGCCATAACATCTGAACCAAGTAATTTAGATGGTTGTCCACATACCTTTTGGAATATAGTGCATGTTAGGCTGACTAGTTCGTGAGTACATTCAGTAGTGTAGTGAGGAGAAATTACCGTAGAATCTATAGCCAGGACCCAGTCCTGTCAGGCCTCCCCTTTCAACTCCATCATACCAGGATGTTACACAATAATACACATTCCCAAATGTGAATCCTGTAATGGTTTTCAGGCTGTCTCATAAAAAATATTTTCACAAGTTTTTACTTATAGTTGAAATCATGACTTCTTCAAAAAAAGGATGTGTTTACTTCTCTATTTCTCCAAAAAAAGAGACTCCGCTAAAATTTCACTAGATTCATCTTTAAAATCAGATTGCAGTTGATGTCTACCCTATGACACTTGTAACAGTGTTTCATACCTCAAATGATCATAACAAAACAATACGCTCTGATAAACCCCATGCCTTTCTACTTTGTTAACGTGGACTTTCTAGCAGAGATATTTTCCGGTTATTGCTTTTTTTAATGCCTTTAACCGTTTAATAGAAGTAGTTCTTTTTTTTTTATTATTTCTTGCCAAATTCTCTTTTTATAGACAACATATCATGTTTCTAGGTGCCTACAGATGTGGAGAAGTGCCAAGATCGAGTTGAATGCTTCAATGCTGACCTAAAAGCTGACTGGGACAGATGGCAAAACAACAAGAGACAAGATTTCAGGCAACTGCTCATTGGAATGGCTGACAAAAACATACAGTATTACGAAAAGGTATTTATAGCAGCATAATTTGTTAAAATTAACATTGTTCCCCAGAACCAGATAGCTCTGTAATATTTGGCGTTTGGCATTAATATTTTAAGTCTAAAATTTTGACAGCAAAAGAAAATGTCACCCCATTATAAACAGCAAATTAGTTTCTATGTCTATTGGAGCTTCTGAGCTGAAATACTGGAGTGAAATGAAAAATATTTTTTTTCCCCATTTTTCATACCCTCTTGTATCAATATCAAAAATTTCCACAGTTCATATTCCTTTGTTATCATGTCTGAAAGCAATCCATTTGTTTAATAATGCTATTACAACTAAATGATTTTGTTTTAAATTATTTCTGGACTCAATGTTTGAAACATTCATTAACTGCAGGCATTTTATTTGGTTATTGGGAAGAATGAGCATTTAACTAAAGATGTTATTTTGGCATTAAAATGATTGAATTGACTGCTTTATGTTCCAGAAACTGAAAAAAGTGCATTTTCCAATTGCCGGAATGTCAAAAAATCAGATCTTTTTAAAATTAACATTTTAATTGGTACTGCTTAATTGCAGGGTGCCCTGAAATGTTGCACAGATTTTTCTGTCCAAAAAGTACAAAAACACCTGGAAGACAGATTTTACACAAATAAAGATTATATCACTTCAGTGAACCGGTTAACTTTCATCTGGCAAAGGTCTGGACAGGAGCATTTTATTAGTACAGTAGCATCTTTTTGTTGAATGCTGGTAGTAGTGACGCACATACAGAGTGCAGTCAAATTCTTATTTGCATGTCTAACCAACATGCAACACGTTACCACTCTACAACTCCATAATAAAGAAGAATATGCATAAAATGTTATTTTATTTAATAGAAAGTGCAAAGTATCTCATCTAATGTACAGTGCCTATAAAAAGTATTTACCCTTTGGAAGTTTTCACATTTATTGTTACTCAACACTAAATCACAGTGCTTTTTTGACACTGATTAACAAAATTAGACTCTTTAAGGCCAAAGTAAAAGTAGACCTCTAAATTAATTCCAAATATAAAGAACAAAATTGGTTGCATAAGTGTTCAACCCCTTTAATGTGACACACGTAAATCTTCACTGTTGCAGCCAATTAGTTTCAGAGTCACATAATTAGTTCAATGGAGATCACCTGGGGTTTCAGTTGATTGTTGTATGCATTCACCTTATCTGGAAGGTCCAACTGGTGCCAAATGTGCATCATGGCCTAATCTACACAATGAAGACAAAAGAACACTCCAAACAACACTGTGTAAAGGTGCTTGAAAAGTCAGGGGATGAAGACAAGAAAATATTCAAGTCACTGAGTATTCTTTGAAGTCCAGTTAACTCAATCATTAAGAACTGGAAAAGTATGACACAGCTGTAACTAAGTCTGCCTATAGCAGGCCATCCACAAAAGTTGTGATAGTGCAAGAAGACAACTAGTGAAGGATGCTACCAAGAGACCTATGAGAACTCTGAAGGAGTTACAGTGGCTGAGATTGGAGTGGCTCTGCATATAACAAGTGGTGCCCATGTACTTCACTAATCACAGCTTTAGAAGAGTATCAAACTGAAAGCCGCTGTTAAAAACAACTCACCTGAAATTTAAGTTAAGAGTTTTCCAGAAAATACATGGTAGATTTTGAGGTCAACTGGAAGAAATTAATAGACCACAATTGAGGTTTATGGCCATCAGATTAAGCGTCATGTTACACCGCACATTATCAAAAGCACACCATCCTCGCCGTAAAGCATCATGGTTATAGCATCATGCTGAAGGAATGCCTCTTTGATGCCCTGGAAGGCTTGTGTGAGAGAAAGAGAGATAGTGAGAGTGTAAAATAAATGCTGAAAAATACAGGAATATCTGTAAAAAAATTGATGTATTAAACAAGAAACCTGCTTCTTCAGAGAAGACTTCTTTTCCAGTAAGACAACAACCCTAAGCATAAAGCCAAAACTGCGCATGAAGGGCTTATAAACAGCAATGTTAATGTCCTGTAGTGATCAGCTTAAAGTCCAGATCTCCATTCAATTGAGAATGTGTGACTAGACTTGAAAAAGGCTGTTCACGCATAATCCCCATGTAGCCTGCCATAGTTTAAGCAGTTCTGTAAAAAAGAATGGGGGAAAAAATGTTAGAGACCAAATGTGCAAAGCAGATAGAGACCAGTGCACACAGACCCAGGGCTCAAATGGCTGCCAATTGTCCATCTAATACTGACTTAAATGGGGTTAATACTTACACACTCAATTATTTTGTGTTTTATATTTGTATTTGATTTAGACCACGTTGCAAAGATGTTTTCATTTTGACATGAAAACGTGTTTTTCTGTTGATCACTGTTGTCATGAAAGCCAAGTTAAATCCACTGTAATTCAATGTTGTATAGTATTAAAATGTGAAAACTTCCAATGCGGTGAATATTTTAAATTATGTTTTACAGCATTTACTTAAGGTGTAATGATGCTCAATTTTTTGGTTTTCTTATACGATACTTAAACACTTATTTGCATTTCTATTTACGCCCGGCTTAACCTAGTTGACCATTTCATGCAGTCTGTGCCTACAATGGTAACAAGGATATTCAAAGCAGGTTTGCCAAGTTTATGTATCCAGTCCTCTTTCTGCTTAAATTTGCAGTGCCTTGCATCGTGGGAATCCATCATTCCACTATTACAAGATAAACCAGATGCCAAAGGAGAAAGTCATTCATAGTTGCAGCTTGAATGTCCGTACTGAGCGCTTACCACAGTGTGCACTGCTTCTCTGGTCTGTGAAGAAGTACACTGTTTGTGTGAAAAGCACTCCTGGGTTACTTCAGCTTAGAATGAGCCCATCATAGACTTTTTCAAGATGATGTGTGATATATATTTTTTTTTTCTTAAAATGTACTCAGATTTGTAAAAAAAAAAAAAAAAAAAAAAAAAGAAAGAAAGAAAAAAGCTCTCTGTCTCCAGGTCATTCCTTTGGCAGTGTGCAGTGCTTTATATGTTTGTGTAAATATGAGGACTGTGCTATTATTGTTATTATTGCTATTATTATTTTTTTAAACTCTTCCCAAGAATCCACCTCAGGGTTCCGCGGTTTTAGTTGATTGGTGGGATAGTAAATATTTTGGTTAAAAAAAAAAAAAAAAACAACCGGTAGGTTTTTTTTCTTGAACACTTGGCATGTAAAATTTCCTGTGAAGTCTACGTAAAAATATCCATGTATAGAAACCAAAAGAGTAATGGACAGATGGAACTGTATGATCCCTCTCTTTTGAGACACAGCATGTATCCAAAGTTTCTTTTCTTCTAATCTTGTTAGGAATGGAGTAAAATACAGAAATTTGAGTACTGTGTTGCTCAGTTGAGGTACTGAAACTGGCACCAGAATGTGTATCAAAAGCCTACTTTATCATCTGTTGTAATGACCAAAAGCAGAATTACTGGAGCCCAGTGCCAATGATCTGCTCAGCTAACAGTTCCAATTTGATTATGTAGCACAATTACTTCACTCACCTCTAATAAAGTAAACCTACTGCATGCAGATTAGAAGCAGAAATGTCCAAGTCCTTCCTATATTTTTTACCATTTTTGCACGTTTTCAAATGAATGTCCTTAAAGGAGATGCTCTTTGTGCCTTTGAGAAGTTGGTGCTTTAAATAAATTTGAAAACTTATCAAATGTGGGCTAATTGGTCACATGTGAATTTCCATGGTAAAGACATAATTTGATTTAAACTGTGATTGGGACAGACATTAAGTATTTCTGTGGTTGTCTCAACATTGAACCGTGAAGTGAACCTGCTGCTACTTGTTCTTACAGTTTTGTTTACACAGGATTTGATTTATAGCGTATCTACTGCAAAGGGAACAAGAACAATGAGATGATATTTGCCACTTAAATGTACGTCATTAGGTAATCCCCACTGCAAAGTAAATGATACATCAATAACGATATGTTTAGTAGTTTATTTATAAGCTATAATTTGTATTGCCCTTCAAATACAAATTTTCAAATAATGATACTAAATGTCAGTCACTTCTGTGGTGGTTCTTTTCATTGTGAGCCTCCACATCATCTTCACATGTATGGCTGCAAAATTTGTGACTCCCAGTCTTAGCGGCGTTGTGGGGCTGCTTTGAATAAGCTCAGTATTTGATTCCATTTATGAAGACTTTTTGTAAAGATTTTCAACGCAAAAGAAACAAACGTTTTTAAAAATTGTTAAGAAATATGGAGAGACTATTTTTCTTGCCATGTGTAGATTCCTTTTATTTATACCCATTTAAAGTTTTTTTCCATGCAAAATTAACTTTTATAAGAAGCCAGTATGTTTACTGATTTTTTTAAATCGACAGTTTAACAGCACACGTGTAAGACCTTCTGGATGAAGTTTAGCTTTCTCAACTGGCACCTGCTTTCTTGCTAGTTTTTGTTATCAGAAATGAACGTGGGGATTTTTTAAAAATAAAATGACACAATTTAAAGAAAATAACACTTTAGCATCCTTCCTTTTGGTGTTATCCATTCAGGATTCAGTCTTTAAAGCTGTTTATACTGTACAGTACTTAAAATATTTTGATAGCTTTAACTCAAGAAAACACTGGCATTAAAGGAAAACAAAAATCTAAAATTTTAATTCAGATGTATCCCTGGTCATAAAAACTGTGCAATGGTTTAAGTGTGTTTTGATTTTGATTTTTTTCCTTCGTTTTTGAATAAACAATTTTAATGTTCGGTATGGTTATAGTTGTGTCACTTACACCAGTACTAAGGACATAATCGCCATTTTTCTGGCTTGTCTATAGAGTATTGTTATGTTTCACATTTTCCTCCTCCTGAAAAGTACTTTCAGTATCTTCCTTAAATAGTGTGGGTTATGGTTTGTAGCTAGGATATCGAGAAGCTGATTTGGTCAATTTAGCGGAGCGTTAGGATAATCCAGAAGCAGATTTTATTATCCTAAGGGAAAAGTTCACAAAGGGTTGCCTCGTCCATATTTCAATTTATTTTCGGCTAACACCCATCAAAGAAAATTAAGGCATAGCTGGCATGATATATGGTGGCTTTCTGTAAGCGCATAGCAAGACTGATTGAGCACTGAAATTTTGCTGCATTTGAATTTCTTTGGTTATTCTGTTCATACACATATCGCTTAAGAAGGCCTTTGGTAGTGCACTAAACTTGAAAATGCTAGTTCTTTATGATACCATAAGACACTAATTCCTACGACATTTAATAGGCAGCCTGATTTACCCAGTCAATCAAATCAAATGATATAAGAGTACTAGATGACTGCTATTATCAGTTGGATGTAATGTCATATTTTGTTCCTTCCTTTCTAATGGACGAAAATTACTTATGTTCATACTCTATATTTAAGGGAAAGTCCTCATATTTCTTTTGTCCATCATTGCTGATGTTGCTACTGAAAATGACTTTAAAAAGCAAATGCTGCAGAACTGTTTTTGATTTGTTGTTGTTGTCCATATTTGTTTCACATTTGACCTTATGACTTATTTCAAGAAAAGGCAATTTGTATTGAATATGGCTGGTCTTGAACTATTGGTAATCAACTGATTGGCTCCACTCCAAATTCGAAAATCAGAAAGGTGCCTGGACACTCTGTCTTGAATTGAGACTTTATCCAGTCATAACTAGGCAGTTCTGAATGGTGCTGGCTGCAGTGTTGCTGCCCTCTAATGTCCCCATTCCTGTACTCAAACACTGAATGCATGTTGTGTCCTTGGTAACATTAAGTGTGCAATGTCAGGTTGTCGCATTAAAATGTTGAATGGGTACCTCAGTATTCGACTAAACCTAAGTTTTTCTAAGAAATCTGGAGTTCAGACTTTTAAGTTTATTCCATATGCGCAAATTAAATCAATTGTTTTCTAAAAATGTATGTTAATTATTCCTAGTACTGATGTAATATAACTAGAACCTGCAGTTTGTATCATAAGCAAAAATCAATTATGGGAATTTCTCTATGCATTTTATGTGGCAGAGTTTAGTGCACCATTCATTCATTTTGTTTTCCTTTGTAAATGCCTTCACCATGTGGGTGGCCTAGTTGTAATGTTCAGTCCGAGGACCTTTTCATGTTTACCACACAGTGCATGGTGCCAGCTCTTGTACTGAAACAGCTAGTTTGTAATTAATACAGATGAATGCAGATTTCTCATTTCATTTATGAATGAATAAAAGAGAATGTTTATTATTGAGTGGTTCATCATTTACAACATTTTCTCTGTGTAAATTATTTTCAGTGAAATTCTGCATGAGTAATCAGGAAAAACGAATATCTTGTCATTTTTATAGGCAACATCAGTTAATCATAGGAATATGATGGCAAGTTCTGTGCATGAAAAAGATGAAATCAAGGAATAAAGTCTTTGCCAAAGAATGGATGCACATTTTTAGGTATATGCATTTTAAAATGCAGTATTCTTGATATAGTATCCCACATTCATTTCGTCCGAATCACTTAGAAATAAGGCAGATCTCCTTAAAATGAAAATCATGGGGCCAGGATCTAAACATAAAAACAAAAGCCTTAAAACTTACGGAATACCTCCATTTTTTAAGTCAAGAATATTATCAAGTATTGATCTACATCTTCAGATTGCACACATAATTGCACAATAGTGTATTCATGTCATTTTAGAAGAAAAAAAAAATTTGTGATATTTGGCCATTTTCAAAGGAGGCCGACTGTGCATTTCACCTTGGTGATTGTCCACCTAGCAACTTTTTAGAATCCGGGACATGGAGAAGTAAACCTAAGAGGTGGATTGAAAATGAATGTCAAGGCCCAGATGTGAATTGCTGTGTCTATAGTGAGTGTTGTAGACAACTAGATATTAATAATAATGACTGAAAAAACACCACAGTCGTGATCATTCACTGTCTGTCACTATGAGTGATAATAATGACTAGAAGTAGATTTACACCTGCCACAAATCACAACTTGGAGCTACCTCATCATATTAAAAAACAATGAAACATACTAATTAGTTTTCTCACTCAAAAATTCCCTCACTTCTTTTATTACCACATGCGCTATAAATTTGATAATTGGTTTGTGGTGCTTCAATCTGATTCATCATGGTTTGGCTCTAGAGAAATAATCTGCTTCTCTAATTTTCTCATAACTTTTTTTTATCGTGTGCACATGACACACCATACTATGTATTGGTTAGCACTGAGAACTTAGTGTGCAGGACACTGGACTGTTTCAAAAAAAATCTAAGGCATTTATTAAAAATGCCATGTAATCAGTACAGTTCAGATTTATTGTTACGTGTACAAAGTGTAATGACTCTTATGTGCACCCTTCACCAACACACACCACTCTGCCACTTGGCGCAAGTCTCCCGCCATAGGCCATGTAAAATAACAACAGAATGTAATATGCAAGAAGTAGCTAATGCAAAGTGGAAATGTGTGCAGTGGTATGACAGGTCCACCTTTCAACTTGTTTTTGGAGAAAATGGACACCCTGTTCTTTGGGCCAATAAGGAAAGGATTATGCTGATTGTTACCAATGCCAAATTCAAAAGCCAGCAATTGTCATGGCATGGAGGTGTGTTAGTACCCATGCACTAACAAAGCTTCAAAATCTTACTTAACCAATAACTACTTCTGCAGCAATAAAGAACTCTTAATTAACAGAAACCTGCAGCCCACTGCTGCTCGAGGGCCGAACTTGGGAGCCCCTGACCTAGAAGAAAACCATGCAGCAGAAGGAAGGAAGAAGATGGAGAGGATGTAGAAAAGGAAAAATTGGAAAATTCATAGAAAGGAAAGTATCCTAAATGGTCTGAAAAAAAGAAGCAAAGCAACTGTTCGGTTTTTGGATTCAGCTCTCAACAAGAAAAAATTGTGTTTGCACTACCTGGGAAAAGATGGCTCGAGTTAATCGTTTGAAAAATATACCACCTTTAAGAGATGCTCTGGAAGAAAAAGGTAAGCTCCAAAAAGAATTTATGTTGTAACATGACTGCCATGGCTTCCATGTGGTGCAAGCCAATGATACTGATTAAGAAAGACTACTCTATGATACAGTAGAGTGGAGAAAGGACAAAGTTTACAATTTGCCATCAGCAGTGCATATTCTTAAGTTTAGTGTAATGTAAGAGACAGACAAAAATATGCAGGGTAAGTTAAGGTAGTCAAACAGCAGAACCCTGCCACACTGCATACGATGTGAGGAACAACATATGGCTCTGTGGGGGGTTGGGGGTTTTACAGAATGTTCAGGATTATTGGTATTTATTAGTTAGTTTTTTTTTTATGGGAATTATAATGGTTCCTGTCTTAATTTTCTTCTGTAATTCTACACCAAGGATTCTGGTTGTTACATCGGCATTTCAACTGTTGGCTTTGTGTTGTTTGTATGTAATTATTTTTTTCCATTTCTGCCTCCATTTTGTTTATTTATTGGTGGTGCTATTTTGAGCTTCCATTATTAGGAAAACATCCACGGTGCTAGGAGTGTGTCCTCTGAGGTTGTGAACTGTTAATCACAATGCACCGGGATAAAAGAGCACCTCAAGTTTATGTCTGCATCTAAGTGCACAAATTCTTAAAAAAAAAAAAAAAAAAAAAAAAACCTCTTGTTGTTTCTTTGATTGAATATTTTTGATTCACCAGTTTAGAACATCTTTTGATCTTTTTCTGACTGTGAGTTTTGTCCCATGTCTTGGTTCTGATCTCTGGTATTTCTGATCTTCTAGTTTTGATCTCACCTCTTTTTCCGGTTGCCTATTTGTGTTGATCATTGAAATTTGCCAAAGCCTTTTTCTCAGCGAATATGTTACGTTTGTTGGACACCTGGTTCATCCAATATTTTCCTATAAATTTGCCTTGCGCCTGGCTTAGATTTACATTTTTTTTTGCAATGCCCCATGATGCTTTGCAAGGCCAGTGTGACATCACAGAGCTGTAACAGCCATGCACAGAACTTTCCACACACGTACTGTAAGATCATTACTGATATGCTCAGGTATAAATCTCTACAGCCCAAAGCCTCCACCGTGCTGCTCCAAGTAGGTTGAGTTGGAGTTGACTACAGTAGGCGCCACTAGAAACTAGCTGAAGACTTCCAGAGCTCTGTCCAGTTACACTATAGTTTAGGTTAGGATAGTGGGAGGGCTATTTGAACCAAATAATACCAGGTACTGTTGAATAAGTAAACTATGCCTACTTGGAGCTCCAGGGTAGAGACTCTGGGCTTCAGAAAAATGCAACTCCATCTCCTTCATACATGCATGATGTTATGACCAGATCAGTACTCCAGCCTTCCACCTTGCCTGCATTTAATGAGAACAACAACAATAACACCACATGGCTGATTTTCACACATAATTAGTCATGTCCTGGACCTACAATCCAAAATAAGCCTTGAAGGAACTCTTCCCCCTCCCTGAGAAAGAAAACACAAGCGACCCTGTGAAACACTAATAATAACAAAAGATTTATTAATGTTTACAAGGCATTTCTGTCGTCTTGATGAAATATTCAAACAATAATGTGCACTCCAAGATTGGAACTCCACAAGAATATATTTTTTGTTTTGTTTTTAGTTATTGCTGGTTTGTTGGCATTATTTCTTCTGTGACTTTTGTTGTTTGAGGCATGGTGATTAGTACTGCTGCCTCACAGCTCACTCGGATCACATTTTTGGCCACAATAATCAGTCCAGCATGGTTGGTAATTGCTTCCGTAACCTTCAGGGACAATTAAAACACCTTTGGGTCATTATAAGCCTCTCTAAACCAGTTCAGTTCCTTCTTCCTTGATGATTTCAGTGCATTTCATGGAGTTTGGCAAAGTTCACAAACATGTCAATGATTTTATCAAATTTAGCAGCAAAGTGAACTCCACCAGGTTTGCTCAGCATACGCATACTGTGAGATCATTGGTAATCTGCTAAAGTATATATCTCTGCAGGACAGAAATTACAAATATTGTAATCAAAAAGGTAAACTATTAAGAAAGTAGGACATGAACAAGTGATGGCCTATAAAAGGATTCATTGTGATAGATGTAGAATACTGGGCATGTCTGAAAGAGAAGCAATAAATAACCAACAGTGTTCCATGGTGTTAAAAATATCAGTTGAAAGAACATGAACACTCTGAGGGTGTAGAGGTACCATAAAAATTACCTAAAGTTCTGTAAACACCCAACCAAAATACGCAGTCTGGCTTTAGCGTCTCTTTCTCTAATTTCTCAAATGACCACTAGAGGTCAGACTACACATTTTTTTTACTTTGTTCCTTCTCAGTGGAGTTCATTTCCTCGTATTCTGTTATCCCAGAGCAGTCAACCAGTTCACTTCAAAATTGCTCTCTATTATCATAAAGCAGTGACTTCCTGTACAAAAGCAAGCAATTTCACATCCTTCAAATTATTCTTAAAAAAGGAACAAAAATCTGCTTAGCCTAATCATTTAGACAATGACAATTGTCTTTCTTTTTCCAACTTCTGAGGATTTTGCATCCATTTTTGTTGAAGACAAAGAAGAGGATTTTGCATGCTTTTTCTGTTAACTTAATACTTTAATTTTTTTTTCTCCAGCCGTCTGGAGTTTGTTTTTTTTTGTTGTTGTTGTTTCTGTCCTTCTGTTGTTATTGTTGTACAGTGCTATGAAAAAGCATTCAACGCCTTCCTGATACTGTATGCTCAATTGTTTTGTATATTTGTCACAATGGATGGCTTCATATCTTTACACAAAATCTAATATTAGCTAAAGGGAACCATATTTCCACCCACTCTGGTGCTCATATACTGGACCTGATCTGCACTTCTGGACTATTTGTTGCCAACATTTACAGCACTGATTTGGGACTCTCTGACCATAAAGCAGTATTTTTCACTGTCTCACTGCCTTTCCCTCCTCTTACCTGTAAACGACAAACCTCTTGCAGAAACATTAAACATATCTGTCCCTCTATCCTTTCTGGATCCATTTCTGATCTTTTACTGTCATCAACACTAGATAGTCTTGTTGACCACTATAACTCAGCCCTTCATTCAGCATTAGATAAAACAGCTCCTTTAACACATAAGGAGGTTTCCTTTAAACGTTCAGCTCCTTGGTCTAATTCAGAATTGCGATCTATGAAAGCAGATGGCTGACACCTTGAGAGAATGTCACGTAAGACTGGCCTCACCGTGCACATCCAGGCTTTCTCTGACCACCAAAGAGCTTAACACCCATTATGGTAGAATAATAGAAAGTGGCCATGATAACCCAAGGGGTTTGTTCTCTGTACTTAATAAACTACTCCAACCCGCATCTGGCCCAACTACCTCTTCTACTGAAGTCTGTGAGGAATTCCTCCACTTTTTCTGTAACAAAATTAAAGATCTAAATAATTCAACTAACATAAATACATCATCTGTTTATATCTTTCCCTGTTTTCCCACTCCATCCAGCTCCTTCTCTAAGTTCTCACCAGTCACATCTGCGTCTGTTAATAACCTGCTTTGTAAGATGATGCCGACTACTTGTGTACTGGACCCCATTCCCAGCACACTACTTAAATCCTGCCTTCATGCCATAATCCTGACTATTACAACAATAATAAACTCATCCCTTGACACAGGCTCTGCGCCGCTCACTTTTAAAATTGCTTCTATAACCCCAATGTTAAAAAAATCTGGTCTTGATGCTGACAATCTTAACAATTTCTGGCCTATTTTCCACTTACCTTTCCTGTCAAAAGTTCTTGAGCGTGTTGTAGCTTCCCAACTCACCAATTACTTAACCACTTGATGGAACCCTTTCAGTCTGGTTTTACGGTGGGGCACAGCTGTGAAACTGCTCTGCTATGGGTAACCAATGATTTGCTTATGGCAGTAGACTCTGGACAAACCAGCATATTAATTCTGTTAGACCTCAGTGCAGCATTTGACATGGTCAGACATGACATTCTACTGTCCAGAATGGAGAACATGCTGGGTATCTCTGGCACTGCCCTCCAGTGGTTCAAGTCCTATCTGACTGATAGGCAAGAGTTTGTTAGTCTTGGCAACAGCAGATCCAGCACAGCACCAGTCACACAAGGAGTTCCTCAGGGCTCTGTCCTTGGCCCTCTTCTCTTCTGTATTTATATGCTTCCCCTTGGCCATATTATACGTAGATATGGACTGGGTTATCATTTTTATGCAGATGATACTCAACTCTACTTCAATGTTAAAAGTGGAACTTCATCAGAGCTTTCTCAGCTCACAACCTGCCTTAGTGAAATTAAAACCTGGATGGAGCAGAACTCTTTACAGTGATCCCTCGCTATATCGCGCTTCGCCTTTCGCGGCTTCACTCCATCGCGGATTTTATACGTAAGCATATTTAAATATATATCGCGGATTTTTTGCTGGTTCGCGGATTTCTGCGGACAATGGGTCTTTTAATTTCTGGTACATGCTTCCTCAGTTGGTTTGCCCAGTTGATTTCATACAAGGGACGCTATTGGCAGATGGCTGAGAAGCTAGATTGCTTACTCTTCTCTCTCTCTTGCGCTGACTTTCTCTGATCCTGATGTATAGGGATTGAGCAGGGGGGCTGTTCGCACACCTAGACGATACGGATGCTCGTCTAAAAATGCTGAAAGATTATCTTCACGTTGCTATCTTTTGCGCAGCTGCTTCCTGAAACGACATGCTGCACGGTGCTTCGCATACTTAAAAGCTCGAAGGGCACGTATTGATTTTTGACTGAAAAACAAACTCTGTCTGTCTCTCTCTCTCTCTCTCTCTCTCCCTGCTCCTGACGGAGGGGGTGTGAGCTGCCGCCTTCAACAGCTTTGTGCCACGGTGCTTCGCATACTTAAAAGCCAAACAGCCCTATTGATTTGTTTGCTAGAGATTGTTTTCTCTATCTATGTGACATTCTGTGCTCCTGACACGCACTCCTTTGAAGAGGAAGATATGTTTGCATTCTTTTAATTGTGAGACAGAACTGTCATCTCTGTCTTGTCATGGAGCACAGTTTAAACTTTTGAAAAAGAGACAAATGTTTGTTTGCAGTGTTTGAATAACGCTCCTGTCTCTCTACAACCTCCTGTATTTCTGCGCAAATCTGTGACCCAAGCATGACAATATAAAAATAACCATATAAACATATGGTTTCTACTTCGCGGGTGGCTCTGGAACGCAACCCCCGCGATGGAGGAGGGATTACTGTAAAATTAAATTGCAACAAAACTGAACTCCTGCAAATTGGGACTAAAGTTCAACTTATTAAAATGAGCTCCTTCCCAGTCTATCTTGCCAGTAATGTCATCAGACCTGCCGCTACTGTAAAGAATCTTGGTGTCATTTTTGATTCCTCCCTATCTTATTCCACCCACATAAATCACATTAAGAAACTTTATTACTTTCACTTCCGTAACATATCACATGTTCGCTCCTTCCTCTCCTTCTCTAATGCTGAGAAACTTGTCCATGCTTTTATCGCATCCCACATCGATTATTGTAATTCCCTACTGGCAGGTGCCCCTTCTAATCTTATATCACAGCTCCAGCTTATTCAAAACTCAGCTGCAAGAGTCCTTACTAGAACCAGCAGCAGCGAGCACATCACACCCATCCTGCTCCGTCTTCACTGGCTCCCTGTGTCCTACAGAATCGAATATAAAATCCTACTAATAACCTACAAAGCCTTAAACAACCTTGTGCCAAACTACATCAGTGATCTTCTCCATCACTATGTGCCCGCCCGCCCACTAAGGTCCTCTGATTCTGGCAATCTTGTTGTGCCCCACACTAATCTACACTCCATGGGTGACAGGGCCTTCAGCTGTATAGCGCCCAGACTCTGGAATAACCTACCGAAATTAATCAGGTCAGCTGACT
This sequence comes from Erpetoichthys calabaricus, assembly GCF_900747795.2. Lineage (NCBI taxonomy): Eukaryota > Metazoa > Chordata > Cladistia > Polypteriformes > Polypteridae > Erpetoichthys > Erpetoichthys calabaricus. The sequence continues at coordinate 40,639,800 of NC_041400.2, read as the reverse complement.
CCATGAATTCTTTTAAAAAATAACTCAAACCTCATCTGTTCAGGAAGGCTTTTAGCTCTACCTGACTTTATTACCCTTCTCTCAGTTTACCTCTCTGTCAAGATGCTCATGTAACCTGTGTATGTGTGCTAGACCATCAATTATGTTGTCTGTTAGGCTTTTTCTCTGAATTCACTGTCGTAATCTTCTTTATTTATTTATCTGGTTTGTGCAACGCTATATACTGTATACCCTGCCATTCTTTCTTATATTCTGTAAGTGCCTTGAGCATGGGAAAGTCGCTATATAAATAAAATGTATTATTATTATTATTATATTAAATAAATAACATTTTTTAATTGCTATTTAAGTAGTAAGCTACTGTACTGCCTGTGTGAAAAGGTAATTGCTGCCTTAGTTGCTCACTCAAACAGCTGACCAAACCTAAGTGATAATTAAACTCAGCCAACTGAATGCAGCTAGCCCCAAGAGTGGCATTTGGGGGTGGCAAGTAGGGTGACTACCTCAGGCCCCGCACCTAAGGGGGCCCCGCTTTTGAGGTCCGTGTGTCCCATTCGAGCAGATTTGTCAAGTTATATTCTCCAGTTATATCTTGATAAAGTCCACGTGTTATCTTGCAAACATTTTGCTGAATACTGTAATGAGAAAATCCACTGTATGTTACCATTATTTTAAATTCACGCGCAAGTTTATACAGTCCACAACATACCGGTAAGAGCATTTGACGTAACCAGCCCCACATGGGATTGGTCAGCCCTAGGCCCCACACACCCCTAAGGCCGCATCTGGCTAGCCCTGATGGCAGTCAGTCCTGCAGAATCTAAACCTCACCATATACTGACCCTTACCATGACAGTGTAGCAGTCAACACAAAGATTTTAGGAGAGCACTTGGTCTCAATCAAATAGAATTCCAGAAGCAATGAGGACAAAAGTTACTGAAACATTGGCATTGAAACCTGATGTCACATTACATGACCTCTAGTTGGAGGGGGTGCCAAACTTGATGACTGTGGTTGCTGATCTCATCACCTGATTATGCCAATTAACACAACTAGAAATAACCGGGGATGTCAAGTGACTTGACTATTTGAGGTCTTTCCAGCACAGTTTTACATTTCCAAAAACTTGCTGCTTTTTTGGAAAGCCAATAAAGAACTCCCTGACGGAGCCAATGCTGTTCAAAGAGTTTACATGTACGAAGGGTTCAGCTGCAATTTCAGACCATTTTAACCTTTTCCCGTTGTTTATGTTATGACAAACACAAGTCTTCAAACAGATGAGCCTCTCTTCTTTTAGCGAGGTCTACAACACCTGCGCTCCTCCTTCCTCGTTATTGCACTATATGCATTGTACTACCAGATGAGAATTCATTGGTTATCAGCTGTCATGCACACAGCAGTCAATCCTGCAACCAGTTTCGTTTTTGTCAGGGTAGGTTTGGTTGGACTGGGTCATTGGATTTGTCAGACTAGATGACTGATAGTCATGGGGGTCTCACTACCCACTGCCTCCAACTCATTTAGATTATGTAAATGAAATCTGTGACTGAAAATTGCTGGAAAAGTCGTCTAATGTGACATGTCGTTTCACATTTTAAATAATTCAGACTCCTTTACTTCCTTCACACTTTGTGTTGAAGATTTCGTTTTAAATAGACATATTTTCTATTTTTCACATCAAATTGCACTTTATAACACATGACAAAGTGAAAACATGTTTTTAGAAAGACATGCAAATTTATTAGTCAGTCATTTTCCAACACGCCATATCCTAACTACAGGGTCACAGGGGTCTGCTGGAGCCAATCCCAGCCAGCACAGGGAATAAGGCAGGAGCAAACCCCGGGCAGGGCTGCAGCTCACCGCAGGGCACACACACACACACACCAAGCACACACTTGGGACAATTTAGTATAGCCAATGCACCTAACCTGCATGCCTTTGGACTGTGGGAGGAAACCGGAGTACCCAGAGGAAACCCACACAGACACGGGGAGAAAGTGAACCAAGGTCTCCTTACTGCAAGGCAGCAGTGTTACCACTGCGCCACCATGTAGCCGCAAATTTATTAAAAATCAGAAATTTCTCATTCATATAAGCA